>NW_028145387.1:0-81402 GCF_050370095.1 Fusarium phalaenopsidis
TCCGTTAGTGTGGGGTTCCTCGGAGTGGCGTTCGGGGTCCCCATGTCCGCTGCTCCGTGGATGCAGGTAAATCTGGGGTACTTGCTCACAAGATGCGGGCATATATATACGATCTGGAACGTTCAATCTTCCTACTCTCCAATCCCAGTTACGAACAGAGCCAGAGTCACGAAAAAGCAAGCAACCCGGGACAATGGCTTTGATCAACCTCCTTATTTCGCCTTGGGCGCCTGTCGCTCTCATAGTCTTATTCGTTGGCTACTATCTTGTTCCCTATTTTGGGACGAATCGAGGCCTTCGAGGAATTCCTTCTCCGTTCCCCGCGCAGTTCAGCAACCTCTGGTTAATGTCAACATGCCGACGTGGTAAACGATTCGAGGTCGTCGACAAGGTTCACCAGAAACTGGGCCCTGTTGTTCGTATTGCCCCCAACCATGTTAGCATTGCGGATGCAGATGCCATCAATGTCATCTATGGTCACGGAAATGGTTTCCTCAAGTCGTAAGTCGATAAGCGACTTCTTTCTCGTCCATGCGCTAACTGTTCAGGGACTTCTATGACCCATTCGTCTCCATTCGTCGTGGCCTTTTCAACACACGAAGCAGAGCTGAGCACTCTCGAAAGAGAAAGATCGTGTCTCACACCTTTGCCCCGAAGTCTGTTCTCGAGTTTGAGCCCTACATCCACCAGAACCTCGACCTCTTTGTTAAGCAGTGGGACCGTGCCTCCAGCAACCCCGAAGCTGATGGCGCTGGACGGCTGGATTGTCTCTCCTGGTGTGAGTTAAAAAGACTGGAAGGATATTGAATTTATTTGTGACTAACAAATCTTAGTCAACTATCTCGCTTTCGACGTCATTGCTGATCTCGCATTTGGCAAGCCATTCGGTAAGTCTGTCAGAATTGGCGTCTCAAGTGCCAGACTAATGAAACGCAGGTATGCTCGCCTCCGGAGCTGATATTGCCGAGGTCAAGGCAAGCCCTACAAGCCCAGCTATCTACGCTCCCGCTGTGGAAATCATGAACCGACGAGGAGAGGTCTCTGCCACCCTAGGTTGCATGCCCTGGCTCAAGCCGTACGCCAAGTGGCTCCCCGATCCATTCTTCAGCCAGGGACTCCAGGCCGTCGAGAATCTGGCTGGTATCGCAATTGCCCGTGTTAGCGAGAGACTCGAGCGAGGAGCAAACACGACCCGAAAGGACCTGCTGGCGCGACTCATGCAAGGCCGAGATGAGAAGGGAGAGCCGCTTGGACGAGACGAACTCACAGCCGAAGCCCTTACTCAGCTTATTGCCGGAAGCGATACGACATCCAACTCCTCTTGCGCCCTGCTCTATCACGTTGTGAAGACACCTGGAGTCTTGCAGAAGCTGCAAAAGGAGATCGACGAGGCCACATCCGATGAAGGAGTTATCCCGAGCTACGAGTCTGTCAAGCACCTGCCCTATCTCGGCATGTGCATCAACGAGACCCTGCGACATCACTCACCATCTGGAATCGGCCTGCCTCGAGAGATTCCTGCCAACTCCAAGGGTGTTACCCTCCACGGTCGCTACTTTGGCCCAGGAACAGTCCTCAGTGTCCCCACCTACACAGTTCACCACTCCACAGAAATCTGGGGACCTGATGCGGAGGAGTTCAAGCCTGAGAGATGGGAAAACATCACCGACAAGCAGAAGATTGCTTTTATCCCCTTCAGCCATGGTCCCCGCTCCTGCGTGGGAAGGAACCTGGCTGAGATGCAGATGAGGCTGATTGCTGCCACGTGGATTAAGAGATACAACATCTTTCTGCGACAAGAAAAGATGGAGACACGCGAGGGTTTCTTGCGGAAGCCTCTGGGAGTTGAGATTGGAGTGTCTCGACGATAGAGAGTCCTCTAAGGTCGCAAGACATTTAAGAGAATGCCTATTTCATCGTGAGGGAAATGGCACATTGGTGTACTGATTGAGGATGGGAAAAGCTCAATTATAGGTGGGGGGTGGATCATGCATAAGATGACATCGCAGAGGCCGGTCATAAGCCGTCATGCAAGAATGTATCTAACTAGTTCAAGATTTTATGGAAGATTTGATAAAGATTTGAAGCTCATCTAGTGTTATGCCGTTCAAACATCTTTCTCGTGCCTTCGCATTATGGAGAAAGTTCTGACCTCAAAGAAGTCAGGCAAGTGAACTGAATAGCCAATTCAAGGGCCTCGAAGATTACAGATACGAACCGTAAGATGGGATTGAGTTATTATGAGTATTAGATAGAATGAGACTGTTGAACAAGGGCGAAATGTCATGTGCTTTGAATGCCAGCGAGTTCCTGAAAAATACATGAACATATGGATTCGAGATATCCTTTCATCGGTGGAATTAAGTGCGTTTCTTCTACTTAATAACAGCGGTTGCCGAAAATACTACAATACTCCTAGACTCTGGGCTGTGGTGGGCTTCGCGAGGCCAAGGATTTAGGATATGCACACTACCACTCTTCCAGTTATATCTTGACGTTTGAGGCCCTCCAAAACCGTCCCTACCTGATCGAAACCAACCACGGTAACCTTCGGCAAGATCTTCTTGTCAGAAGCGTGTCGAAGAAGCTCTAACATTTGATCCTCCGTCCCTACCGCCACCCCAGTTACGGTAAGTCCTTCATGCATTGTTAGCAAACGAGCTAAATCTGGGCTTTGTGATGAAGGATTGAGTTCACATACCACGAGCCGACAGTAGAGAGGCACCGATGGGAATGTGAAAGTCGTTCCGCGGGAGGCCAACAGTAACGATGAGTCCCATGTTTCGCACCAAACTGGGAGCCATAGTAAAAGCCTTCTCTGAACCCGAGACCACCACGACAGCTGCTGCTCCCTCTCCAGTAAGCTCCTTGACTCTCTCCTCCACATTCTCCTCAGCAAAGTCAATAAACTCATGAGCACCGCTTTCAAGACTCAACTCTCGCTTGGCTTTCCCGGAGTCGACTGCGATGACTCGGAATCCTCTCAGTCTGCTCGCGATCTGAACACCTAGATGACCAAGTCCACCTCCCGAGCCAGATATGACCACCCAATCGTTCTCGGTCAGGCATGCATCAAGCTTTGATACAGCCCCAGCCATGGTGAGGCCTGCACAGAGAAGCGGCGCCGCTGCTTCTCCAGGCAGGTCGTCGGGGATTTCCGTAACATATCTAGCATCGGCTATCATGTATTGTTGCAGGGTTCCTGGGACATGACGGCCCGTGTTGACCTGCTTCGGGCAGTTGTTTGGGAAGCCTCTCTTGCAAGCATTACAAAGCCCGCAGGCGCTGTAGAGCCATTTGACGCCCACTCTTTTGTTGAGCATAGCGCTGTCAACTCCTTCGCCTACCTTCACGACGGTTCCCACTCCCTCGTGTCCTACAACAGGATTGTAAGATCCCCATCCAGACAAGGCTCGAATCTCGGATCCACTGTCATATGTGTTAACCACCATTTCTAGAAGAGGACTGTATGGACCAGTAATTGTTACCAGACACCAGTAAAAGAGAGTTTGACAAGAATCTCGTGGCGACCAGGAACTCCGACCGGTACATCCGACCGGATACGAATTTGCGCATTCTCTCCAGGGTTCTCAATCAACGCCGCCTTTTGAACTTGGGGAATGGGCGAATCCATTTTGACGGGATACTGGACAGACAAAGTCGATAAGATTGAGATGGATCTTGAGTAATTGAGTAAAGCTTCAAGAGGGTTCACTCGCAGTTTGGAGATTACTGACGGCTGTTGAATGTTCACACTCTTGAATAGGCTTAGGTTCCGAGGGTCGTGCCGATCAACTTGCCGAGTCAACTACCGACCGAGATGCGGCCCACGTACCGAAAGAGCAAATTCGTGCACCCATTCAGGCTAGAAACTACTGAATGCCACGGGTGAGCATATTTAAAGTATCTACAATCCCCCTTTGCAAAGTCAAGTATTATGGTTTAGATACAAGTGGGTTCTGGAAAAGCATCTTGTCAAGTTATGCATGCACATCATGATTCCTTGACACAAAAGTCTCACCGCTTTCGGAATAAACTCAGTGACTGTTACACAGGCAGGCAGATAAAAGGGAATGTTTTTACTTTCGTGTTGTCTTCTTGCCCCCCAGCCCTCACTTCACGACATAACATATAGTCATTCACGATGCAACTTGGGGTAATTATTGTTCTCCGTGCCCATTTCTAGTTTAGAGTCTAGGCGTGGCCGCTGACCTGTTTGGGCTGATACAACTCCTCAAGATAAGTCACCTCTTCAGGACTCAACTCCTTCCCTCTTGCCCCAATAGCCTGCTCAATCCTCTCAACGCTGCTGAAACCAATGATGGGGCTAGTCACCCGCTTGCTGATCCAGGCCAGAGCAACATGAGCCATTGCCCAGTCATGCTTCTCGGCCAACTCGACGACTCGCCCGACAATCTTTTGGTCTACTTCAGAGAGCTCGCCCGAGCTTTGCTTCTCTCCCTTGCTTCTCTCTGTGGTTCCAAACTGTGCAGGTGGTCGGGCTAGATGGCCTCTGCAAAGAGGTGCCCAGGGAATGATACCCACGCCAGTGTCGTTGCAGAAACGGTTCATCTCACGCTCTTCTTCGCGATAGAGAAGGTTGTAATGGTTTTGCATGCTGACGAACTGAGTCCAGCCGTTCTTCTCGGCCACGAACTGCATCCTCGCAAACTGGGTGGCCCACATGCTGCTTGCGCCGATATAACGCACCTTTCCGGACTGGACGAGATCGTGCAAGGCTTTCATCGTCTCCTCAATTGGGGTCCTCTCGTCAAAACGGTGGATCTGGAGGAGGTCGATATAGTCGGTGTCGAGTCGTTTCAAGGAAGCCTCGACCTGGTTGAAGATGGCAGCCCTGGACAAGCCAAACTGGTTTTGGTAGTCTTTGGAAGCATCGAACTCGGATCTATACACAAAGTTGCGCGCCTCTGCCATGGCATCAGTATCAAGCGCTGACTACGAAAATGTGGCCGGTGAGAAATGTTACCTGGCTCCTCTCCGACGGCCCAACGACATTTGGTCAAGATGATGACTTTGGATCGCGGTATCTGGAACTTCTTCAAAGCTTTTCCGACAATTTCTTCCGATGCGCCATTGCTGTAGACATTGGCTGTGTCCCACGTGTTGAGTCCACGATCATACGCCGCCTTGAGAAGAGCCAACGCCTACGATGCATTTGGTCAGCCAGAGTGAATGACAGGAGGCATTGAATCGGCTCACCTCGTCCTCCCCAATCACCCAAGGAAGGGTTCGCTTATCTCCAAAACTCATGCATCCAAAAATCGGGACCGAGATTCGGAGTCCGGATTTACCCAGCTGGCGGTATTCGCATTTGGATGCTTCAAGAGACTCCTTGAGTCGAGGTGGAAGATTCTGGGAGGACATTTTGAGGATGGAAGTCAATCGGCGATTGTAGAGAAAGGTATAGAGAAAGCAGCGAAATCACTCTTGGAGGAGAAATGAGCGCAGAAAGCATGATATCATCTCGATACGCTCATGCTCAGTTGCATCAGCCGCGGGGAACATGACGCGACTGGTGGAATCGGATTCCGCCAAACAGAGGGTATTCTTGATCAAACGCCACAACACAACATGTCGATTGCAGCACTCAAGAGGCACAGCAACTGAGCCACATGTAGCGACCAAGTCCATCTCCCCGCGAGGTCTAGCCCCCATCGCCTCCGCGACACCGGCCCAGCCGACCGAGCACACCCACCAAGAATCTCGCTAGAACCATTATATTTGCGGGGATTTGTGGGGGAGGGTCCATCGGCAGTTGGTCTCGGATCCTTCGCGGGCGGTGGACACCTGATCTGCTTCTCAATCAAGGCTCGGGCATTGGATTAGTTTCCTCCCTGTCTTGTCTTTGAACCCATTCCTGTCAAACCAGCGCATGCACGAGCCTGTCTCTGCCATTATCGATATCATCTTACCGAAAGACTGGGAACCCTCGCGACAATGCAACCGCAGCCGCCTGTCAAGGCCACCAGGAAACGGGTCCCGAGAGCTTGCGATCTGTGCCGGTTCCGAAAAGTCCGGTGCATCCTCGAAGCTCCGGCCAAACCCTGCGTCAACTGCAAACACAATGGGAAGCAATGCACCTTTAATCGACGACATGGAATGGCGTAAGTTAGCTCCAAAGCTCCCCTTGAACCAGGACTCGTCGCTTACGAAGCTTATATAGGTCGCGTAATCCACGAAATGGCCCCCCGACTCCGAAATCCATCACGAACCCGACCGGAAGCCCAAGCCTCGGAGAGCCCTCGGAACCTGATCAATTCCTGATGGGATGCACCTCCCCATCAACGAACAAGCCTTCGGCGCAATCCGACTATGCTCAGCCTGCCAATCAGCGCGATCCAATTACGGCCGCGAATAACTCGGATGTTTTCTCGATCACCGTTGGTGTTGATGCCAATCAGTACTCTGCGGGGGTAGCCAGAAGACCCGGAACAACCTGTCACCCTGATTATTCTTTCCTACAAGCTCCCGATACTAAGAGCCTTCTGCCTCAAGACCTCGCCTTTCTTACTAGCCAGGGATGCTTTATCGTCCCCCATAGAGCCGCTCTCGATGAGTTCATGCAGCAGTACTTTCTGCATGTTCATCCCATGCTGCCGATCTTGAATGAGAAGGACCACTGGCAAGCATATAATTCACAAGACTCACAAGGCCAGGGTCGCATGTCCATCCTGGTATTGCAGGGACTCCTGTTTGTTTCGTCCGGGGTAAGGTCTCCATTCTCCCCTCGTGAGCCTCATCATCTGACAAGAGTGCAGTTCGTGTCATTGGAGACCATGAAGTCCTTGGGGTTCCGCACCGTCCATCAAGCAAAGCTTGCATTCTACCGACGAGCTAAAGTAGGTTTTGCTCCATCTTTTTTCTGGTCACGATAGCTGATACTGGTAGCTTCTTTACGACTTCAATTGCGAAAAGTCGTCCATCTCTATCGCCCAAGCTGCATTGCTTCTGGCGCAAACCCACTTGATACCACACTGCCTCGCCGGTAACAAGCCGCTGGGTTCAATATGGCTTGGAGTTGCCATCGCCTACGCTCGTGATGCCAAAGCCCATTGCTACTTCTCATTAAAGACCAAGAGCCTTGCCGAGCTCCCCAAGTTCCAGAAGCTACACAACACTCTCAAGCGACTATGGTGGTGTTGTATTATCTGCGATAGACTCTTGCCCCTCACATCGCGTCAGAATATCAAGATCACCAAGTCAAACTTCAGTTTCTCCGGTTGCCCGCCTCTCGGAAGCGCAGATCTTGCCGACGAGTCATACGGATCTGATGTTTACGACCCAACTACCAAGCTTGTTCACGCCGAGATCCTTTCCAAGCTGGTCGACCTCTGCCTCATTCTCACCGATGTTCTCACCGTCACATCCGTGTTTCATAACAATCCATCTTGGATTCTCTCTAGAAGGCTAGCAGGCTTGAATGACGCAGGTCTTTGCCAGATGGCACTTTCCCGATGGTACAGTTCATGGGCCGATGTTAAATCGACAATACTGGAACGAACGAACGAAAGCGATTTCACAGGGTCTTCTACCTCATCTATAACCCTTTTTATCAACCTGGTCGAGATGTACTATCAGTAAGTTGCTGCCTTGTTCAGACAACAGTTTGAGAGAGCGATAAGCTAACAAAACAAGGTCGGCGCGACTTTCTCTCTGCCACTATGATATACTGCGCTGCAGAATCATCTCCACACCTGAATCCCACAACAAGTTAATTACGCAAAGAGAAGAACTCCAGGGCGCAGCAGCAAGCGTGACAGACTGTCTTCTAGAATTGGGTCGACTAGGACTGACACGATGGCTACCCATGACTGCGTAAGTTACATGCCGTCCTTTGTTGATCTTTACTGACCAAAGTCTAGTATCGGATGCACTGCATTCCCGTTAGCTCTACACATGATCGACGTTGAGCTTCTTGGGCCAGGGCATGATAAAGCTCACACGCAGACGGCTGTGCAAGTTCTTGATCGCAAGCAGCAACAGGTCAAGGTCCTCCTCGAAACAATGAGCAGCTATAGGCAACGCTACTACATTGCAGATTGGGTCATGAGCACCATATGCCACGTCGTCAAACTTGCCAGCCAGCAGTTCCCAGGACTGTCGTCAAGTGAGGGCGTCACCAACTCCTCTCGTGCATACTGGGCAGATATACTGCTCACGCAGCCCAGCTATTACTTGCGACTTGCCATGACAGTTGATCTCAGCATCAGCCATGGAAAGCTTCCAGATGATTCCGACTTCCCCCCCTCTTTGCGACAATCCTCGCATGTGGACAAGCCCTTGAATCTTCACCCAGACGCCCTGCCGAACTTCATGCCAACGACAGATGTTGACGATCGAGTGGTGGACCTCTCAGAAATGGAAGGAATAGAGACAACTGGAAACATTGGCGAGCCCATCGAGGAAAACCCAACCAAGGATGCAACTGTCCCGCAACCACAGATCCCAACAGACCTCTCAGATCTCCCCGTCAGCGCATCCAACGAGAATGGGATGGCGTCTGACGATTTCAGTGCTGCACTTGATCTTGAAATGCCAGAGATTCCTCTAATGAGTCTCGATGACTTGCACATCGTGGTTTCAGGCACCGCAGACAACTCTTGGCCGTATAAACTCCTCGGCTCGTCTTCAGGTGGCTCTACGGCGTGGGATTGCTTTGCATGGACGGGAAACAGTATGGGTGGGTCAGAAGTGCAAGGAGGTTTTCTCGAGGAGCTTGATACATATCTGGGTGCAGATGATTATAGAGAAGGGGGTTTATCTGCTGGTCTAGCTATCTGAAGCAAGAAGAGAGTCTCATAATAAAGCAGCACATGATTTCATGATACATAGATTTACTGTGTAATCCCCAAGATCCCATTCTCCTCGCTCGGTAAAACGTCTCTAAACACTTGAACCACGAGTTGCACCTCAGTCGTTGACCAAGCCTTCTCTAAGGCTCGTTTCTGCTCAAGTACTTGATCCTTGAAATTGGCCCATTGCCTGTCGTTGTGACCCTTTGATATGGCTTGCACGACGACGCATTCGAGCCTTAGAAACTCATAGAGACTATGCGCCAACTCGGCCAAATCACCCCATATGTGCGATTCTGTACCTCGAAATACCCTGAGAGTGAATTTTCGGATGTCACGAGGAAGCGTTTCTGTTAAACAGGCGGTCGCAGAGCGAGACAAACTCATATTGATAGGCGAGTCCCAACAACGGCAGATGGTGTTCTCATCCAGCTTGAGTGTTTGTAGTCCAGAGAACTCTTCGAGGTCGGTCGTGGAAATGAGGTTGCCTCGGTTAGGCCACTTGCAACGAGCAAACGCACCAAGATGGATATCGAGAAATTTGATGTTGAGATTTGCATCATGAGTGCGAAGTGCTCGTAGCATATGCGGTACAGAAAGATGTCTTGCCACGGGGTTAGGGTAACGGTAGTTCTCTGACGCGTATCTGAAATGTTCAAGATTGGGGGCCATGGCCACCAACTGGGATAGAAACATTTCACCCCAGTCACGAGTTTCCAGAGCGCATTCTTGAAGTTCAATGTGTCGGAGACTGTCGAGAGTTGGGTGCATGCGACCAAATTCTTCCTGCCCAAAGAGCGAGTCGTGCAAGTTTGTAACACCCCGTATCAGTAATTGCCGCAGATTGGACGTGGCGTTGAGCAACAAGGCGGTGTCGATGCTGGGGCGAGTGAATGGCATCTCGATTGTGCCCTTTCTCCCTAACTCAAGATGGTGAAGCTGTGAAAGCTTGCCGATTCTTCTGAATCGTGTATAGAGAAGAGGGTATTGGTTGCCATGATTAGTCCCCTTCTTTGGGCTGTAGAGTCTTAGCGTCTCGAGGTTTGGCGACATGGCGATGACGAGTTCCACACAGACATCCTCAAGTATCACATCTCGGGAGGAGCCTCTCCCGAACCTGAGGATATCCTCCCCGTGATGGAACATGTGCAGCTCATGGGCAACTGAGCTCAGGACCTTCAACTCTTGGGTAGTCCCGTCGCAGAATCCCGCCGCAGGTTGGCGGAATTCTCTCACTTCTGCGGCGAGATCTGGTCGGCTAGAGAGAGTTCTGACAAGTTTGGCCAAATTAATCGCTTCGTGCGCGAGAGTGCGATATGCCAGAGGTTGCGCTATTTCTCGAAAGGTCCTTGACGCGCCACTAAGGCTGAGGAGGGCCTTCGGACCGTCATTCCTCGAGTCACGAGGTTCTGATGGCAGCAAATCATGGCAGATGAGTTGTAAAAGTTCAAATGGGAATGTTCCTAGCCCAACTTTGGGCGAAACTTCTGCGCATAGGCTCATGGTTTAGCGTATCGGAGAGGTGGCTGTTGCCATCCATGGTTATCAGATCTTGGTTATCAGATGTTGGGAGTTGTGGATATGAGGGAATAGAGAAGTGGGGACCGGCATTCTCTCCGGGACCACGCAACCTGGTAGACTATCTTGATCCATTGTTGTGATTTTAATTACTAGCCTTCACAAGGGAATTTATAAAGATGAGTAAAATAGAGAGGTGGCTCTTAACACCACCGCCATACTTCACAGCAAACCCACAAGAACAGACACTGCCTGCCGTTCAAAATACGTCTGCAACAACAGGCCTGGATCTAGCATGTAGTTCCCAAACGCATTGGCTCGGTGAGTGGATGAACTAATCGACTATGCGCCCCCAGACGATACGGAAAAGATTCCTATCGTAGAGATGGTACAGGATCGGGTTGAGGTACCCGACACATTCGAGATCGGGTTGGTCGGTCCGATCGCAGGTGCATGCCCTGCCGAACTAATCCGCCCCGGGCCACGCTAGGTGGGGAGAGGAGAAAGCGATTGAGTCGACTTGTTAACTATCAAGTTAACATAACCGAGGCCCCTTCATAGCTCTGTTGGATGATTCGGGGAGCTGGAACCGATCTCCTAACCCTCATCTGGAATACTCCGAACAACTTGGGCTGTAGGCGGTTACAATGCAAGGATGGTAAAGATAGTCGACTGTATGATATAAAGGCTTGCAAGGGCAGCATCATCAGATAGGCAAATCCGTTCAGTTTAACATCATGATGAAATCCTCCATAGTCTTACTCGCCTCCTTGGTAGGCCTCGCTCAAGCCTCTCCTTACGGCCCTCCCTCCCGAGAATGCTTAGCAGAGAATATTGACATCCCACCCATCTTTGGGCTCGAGGTTGTTTCTATCCAAGCAACCAGCATGTTTAACGAAACCGTTCTGGCCCCCGACGGAGCTATGCGAAATTCATTCCCTGTTGACCGTAACCTCACTGGCTTGTCCTATTGCAATGTCACGGTCACCACTCGCCACCCCGGCTACGCCGAGGGAGCCATCAGTACCGGCGTTTACCTGCCTCTGAAGGGCTGGAACGAGCGCATGCTGGGCATTGGCGGCAGTGGCTTCGTCGCGGGGAACTTGCGCCCTGATGTACTCGCGCCTATCGCGTCTGGCTGGGCTACTGTGTCTTCATCGGCAGGAGTTTCGGTGGGCACAATGGCCAACCGGACAACTGAGGTTCAAAACTCGGATGCTTGGGCTTTGCGCAGTACAGGCAATGTGGACCTCGAAGCTCTCGCCGACTTCGGGTACCGTGCCCTCGGCGATGCTGCGGCTATCGGCAAAGCAGTCGTCGAAAGCTTATATGGACAACCTCCCCGCTACCGCTACTGGAACGGCTGTTCGACTGGTGGGCGGCAGGCTTTGATGCTAGCGCAGCGGTACCCAGATGCATACCATGGCCTTCTTGGCGGCTGCCCGGCAATCAACTGGGCCAGGTTTCTGTCCACCGATATCGTGCCGCAGCTCGTTATGCGGGACGTGGCTGGGGGGCACGTCCCGGCTCCGTGCGAGTTCCGAGCCATTACTACTGCCGCGCTGGAGCAATGTGACGGATTGGACGGCGTCGTGGACGGGTATGTCACGGACCCAGAAGCATGCAAGTTTGACGCTTCCTCTGTCCTGGGCAAGACAATCGACTGCCCCGACCTCCCGAGCGGCACAACAACCATCTCCAAAGCTGCTGTGGCAGCCGCCGAGGCTGCCTGGGCAGGATATCACACCGTCGACGGCGAGTGGCGCTACTACGGCGTGAGCCGGACCACCAACATCACTGGAGGTGGTAGTCTTGCCAGCACTATCTGCCAAGTTAATGGTACCTGCAACCTGGCACCCTTTGGCATTGCCAATAACTGGGTCAAGAACTTCCTCATGAAAGACCTCGAGGCCGATCCCATGACCTTGACTCTTGCCGAGTTCGACCGCCTCTGGCAGGTCTCAGTTCAAGAGTGGGCCTCGTTCATGGCCACGGACGACCCAGATCTGCGCCCCTTCCACAGGGCCGGCAGCAAACTCCTCGTATGGCACGGCCTGGACGACATCCAGATCCATGCGGGCGGAACTGAGGAGTACTACAACCGAGTTCTGGCCGTCGATCCAAATGCGACTGAATATTTCCGATTTTTCCAAGCTCCCGGGATTGGCCATTGCTCTGGTGGAGCTGGCGCGTATCCTGGCGAGTCTTTGCAGTCTCTAATGGACTGGGTTGAGAGAGACACGGCACCCAACACCCTGTATGGCCGTACTGCAAGTGGCAAGGAACGCCCACTCTGTTTATACCCCAAGAAGGTTACCTATAATGGTGGGAAAAACACAGATGATGCTAGCTCTTATAATTGCATTTAAGGCTATGCAGGTTAGGTATAGGTGTGGATGCTAAAGGCTATGATATTTCCCGAAATATTGCTAGTGCTAGACTGAGGTGGAGAAGTGCTTTGTATCCGTCGCTAGGTGGTCCCAATAGTTCAGATGGTATTAGACCGAGGCAGATTAGGTATTGCAGTAATTAATTAGTTATTTCTTTAATACTATAAAGCTAAGGGGGAAATCCTCGCAAATCTAGGTTAAGAATGAAGTGAATAAGGATTTATTTCTCTAGATTAGATAGCCGATGTAATTTCTAGATAGTATTACATTAAGATTGGATCCCTTTATAGCGATTAATAAGAGTATTGCGATTAACCTTATAGGCTCTTATAGCTTATTAGAAGCTAAGTTTTGGTTAATTTTAATAAGCCTGAAGGGTAAGAAGCATTCTAGCCTTATAATTTATAGATAATATGCTAGGTAATTAGGAATTAATTAATTAAATCGAGAAGATATTAGGTAAGGGATTTTTAGCTAACTTGCTTGCATAGCTAACTTGCTTATTATATATATTATATTAAAATATAAATTAATTTAAATTAAGTATAATATATATAATAAGCATACATTGCATATAAGTATGTATTATATTTTTCCCTCTTATATCTAACTTTTTATTTAATTAATTAATTCTTTAATTATTAAATATATTAGACCTAAATACTAAGGCTAAAACTCTTCTTACTCTTTAAGTACTTTAAAATAACTTAAAACTAAGCATTTAATACGCTATAAACCTCTATAAAATCTCTAAGCATAGGCTATATCGCTAGCAAAATAGCATTTAATTGCAATATAATTAGATCCCTTAATCGCATTAACTAGCTAATCTTAAGGAATAAATTAGTATTTACTTTATTTTTAACCTAGTCTTATAAGAATTTCCCCCCTAATTATATAATATAAAAGAAATAACTAATTAATTACTTATTAATTATAATATATTATTAATTAGTATATATTAAGCTTTAAACTTTATTAAGTAATACCTAGACCTTAAGATATGTTTTTTTTTAAAAATATAATTACTAAAGAGCTAAATATAAAGATTTAGCTATTATCTATAATTAGTTTATATTTATAGCAAATATAATTATAAAGTATAGTATTTAATTAAATAATATCTATAATATTAATAAAATTAGCTTTATAATAGGTATAATTTAGAGCGAAATAGTTATTATAGGTATAAAAAGATATAAAAAGCTAAAATTAATATAGCCTAGAAACTAAAAATAAATTATAATTATCTAGGCGATTAATATAAATAGCTAAGTAATCTTATTATTTATTATTAATATAAGCTAATATTACCTCGCTAATTAATACTAAGAAAGTAACCTCTTAGGTAATTAAGTTATTATAATAACTTAAAATAGCTAGACTAATAATAAAACTAAGCTTAAGTAGCTTAAGCACTTTAATTAATATATAGCTAAGTAATTAAATAATTACTATTATCTTTTAATATTTAATAATTATAAAAGTTATTACTTTATTAAATTTAAGAGATATTATAAAAAAAATAAAATTATTAAGCTTTATATATTAATATATATATATAGCGAGCTAGATAGCAAGCAAACTAAATACTTTTTTTAACCTTTAAGATAGAAATTACTATAAAAATATAATAAACTATTTAATTAATTAAAATTACTTACTATATTCTTCCCTAGATATCTTAATTATTACCTAATATATTCTTATATTATAACTAGGCTTACCGCAGATACTATAATACTAAACCCTTAGTCGCGCTAACCTCCCTTAATTATTACTTCTTAATAATTCTATTACTACCTATATATTTATATCTATCTAATTAATTACTTACCTTTTTTCCTCTATTATTATTACCCCTCTTTTTTATAATTAAGTCCTTTTTACCCTTTAGCGCTAGCTTAGTATCTTATTTACTTATTTAAGTTCTTTAACCTTAGCCTTAAGTAAGGCAATCTTATATATAACTATTTTTATTCCCTTAGAAGAAGACTATATAGCTTCTAAAATTAACTCTAGGGAGCTACTTTTATATCTTATAACTTATCTCTTAAGGTAATCTAATTAAGATTAAGCCTTAAGCATAGTCTTTAGGGTCTTTAAGACCTAAGGGGTTAATAGTTTAGCTACCTCCTTAGGCAGCATTAGAGTCTATAGCTATATATTAAGCTTCGAGACTATACTTTCTAGGTCAAGAGGAATAAGCCTAGCTCTTCTAAAGGCTAACTTAATATTCTTTTTTATTATAATAGCCTAAAATGCGGCATAGAAGGCTAGAAAGAACTTAGTCTTTAAAATATAAGTTATAAAGTATCTAATTAGATGTTTTATTTCTTAGCTATAAGTATTCTTAAGTACGCTAAAGTACCTAATATTAAGGGGCTAAAATATATAAAATAAATAAAGTAATATATAAAGCCTAATAATCTTCTTTTTCTTATAATATCTCTTAAATTTAATTAAATAATAACTTTTATAGCTATTAAGAATTAAAAGATAATAGCGACTATTTAATCGCTTAGCTATATACTAGTTAAATTACTTAAGCTACTTAAGACTAGTCTTATTATTAGTCTAGCTATTTTAGGTTATTATAATAGCCTAATCGCCTAGGAAGTTATTATTTTAGTACTAGTTAGCAAGGTAATATTAGCTAGCACTAATAATAAATAGCGCGATCGCTTAGCTATTTATATTAATCGCTTAAATAACTATAATTTATTCCTAGTTTCTAGGCTATATTAATTTTAGCTTTCTATGCCTATCTATGCCTATAATAATTATTTCGCTCTAAATTATACCTATTATAAAGCTAGTCTTATTAATATTATAGAAATTATTTAATTAAATATTATACTTCGCGATTATATTTATTATAAATATAAACTAATTATAGATAATAGCTAGATCTTTATACTTAGCTCTCTAGTAGTTATACTTCTAAAAAAAATGCGTCTTAAGGTCTAGGTATTACCTAATAAAGTTTAAAGCCTAATATGCGCTAATTAGTAATATATTATAATTAATAAGTAATTAATTAGTTATTTCTTTTATATTATAAAGCTAAGAGGGAAATCCTTATAAATCTAGGTTAAGAATAAAGTAAATAAGGATTTATTCCTCTAGATTAAATAATTAGCGTGAATTAGGAATAGTATTAACTTAGGCTTAGATGCTATTATATTAGTTAAATAGTATTAAATACTTAACTTAGTAAAGCTTTATAGCACCTTTAAGACTTAGTTTTAATATATTTTAATAAGCTTAAAGTATAAAAAAGATTCTAGCCTCTTTATTAAACTATAATATATTAGGTAGTTAAGAATTAATTAATTAAATAAAGATAATATAAGTTAAGGGATTTTTTATCTAGTTTACTTACTATCTAGCTTGCTATATATATATATTACCTTATTTATCTTATTTATTTTAATTACTTAATATTAAATAATATATATAATAAGTAAGCGCTATAAATAAGCAAGCGCCGCACTTTTCTTAACCCTCTTTAATAAGATTATAATAAAAACATAATAAATTAATTAATTAATTAAAACTACTTATTATACTCTTCCTTAGAGGTCTTAATTATTACTTAATATATTTTAATATTATAACTAGGCTTACTATATATTTTATAGTGCTAAACTCTTAGTCGCGCTGACCTTCCTTAATTACTACTTCTCGATAATTTAGCTATTACCTATATATTAATATCTATCTAATTAATTACTTACCTTTCTTCCTCTATTATTATTACCCCTCTCTTCTATAGCTAGGTTCTTTTTGCCCTTTAGTATTAGCTTAGTATCTTATTTGCTTATTAAAGATCTTATATCTTAGCCCTTAATAATACTATCTTATATATAATTGCCTTTATTCCCTTAGAAAGATACTTTAATACCTTAAGAATTAATTCTAAGGAGCTACTTTAATATCTTTTAATTTATCTTTTAAGGTATTTAAACTAAGATTTAGCCTTAAGTATTATCCTTAGGGTCTTTAAAGCCTAAGGGGTTAAGGGCCTGGCCTCCTCCTTAACCAGCGTTAGAGTCTATAGCTATATATTAAGCTTTAAGACTATACTTTCTAGGTTAAGAGGGATAAGTCTAGCCCCTTTAAAAGTAGACTTAATATTTTATTTTATTATAGTAGCTTAATAAGCGGTATAGAAGGCTAGGAAGAACTTAGTCTTAGAAATATAGGTAATAAAGTATTTAATTAAATACTTTATTTCTTAATTATAAGTCTTTTTAAGTAGGCTAAAGTACTTAATATTAAGAGACTAAAATAAATAAGATAAATAAGGTAATATATAAAGTATAATAATTTTATTCTCCTTATAATATCTCTTAAAGTTAATAAAGTAATAACTTTTATAGCTATTAAGGACTAAAAGATAATAGTAACTATTTAATTACTTAATTATATACTAGTTAAAGTGCTTTAGCTACTTAAGACTAATCTTATTATTAGTCTAGCTATTTTAGGAGGTTATAATAGTCTAATCGCCCGGGAGGTTACTTTTTTTATACTAGTTAGCGAGGTAATATTAGCCCGTACTTATAATAAATAGCTAAATCGCTTAGCCCTCCGCATTAATCACCTAAATTACTATAATTTATTCCTAGCTTCTAGGCTATATTAATTTTAATTAACTATGCCTTTTTATACTAATAATAACTATTCTGCTTATAATTATACCTATAAGGAAGCTAGTCTTATTAAAGTTTTAAATATTATTTAATTAGATATTATACTTTATAATTATATTTACTATAAGTTAAAACTACTTCTAGATTTCTTTTAAATCTTTATACTTAGCCCTCTAGTAATTATATTTATAAAAAAAACATATCTTTAGCTTTTCTTATCGCCTAATAAAGTTAAAAGCTTAGCGCTTACTAATAGGTAGCGCATTATAGTTAATAAATAGTTAATTAGTTATTACTTTAATAGCATATAATTATAGGGGAAAACCTCGCGTATCTAGGTCGAGAATAAATTAAACTATAATCTATTCCTCTAGATTAGATAGTTAGCGTGAATTTAGGATAATATCGCGTCGGGATTAAATGCCCTACTAGCGGCGACATAGCCGCCGCTTATTAATCTTATATATCCCTATAGCGCTTTAGATGCTTAGTTTTAGGTTATTTTAAAGGGCTTAAAGGGTAAGAAGCGTTCTAGCCTTAGTATTTAGGTCTAATATATTTAGTAGTAAAGATTTAATTAATAAAATAGAAAGTTAAGTATAAGAGGGAAAAGTGCGGCGCTCGCTTATCTACGGCGCTCGCTTATTATAACATACTTAATAAGCATGCAGATTAGACAAGCATGCGGATTAAAAATCCCTCATTCTATAACATTTCCATTTAATTAATTAATTCTTAACTACCTAATATGCCATAGTTAAATAAAGAGGCTAATATCCTTCTTGCGCTCTAGGCCTATTAAAATAACCTAAAATTAAGTCTCTAATACGCCGCAAAGGTCTATGAAATCTCTTATATTACTCTCTATCGCCAATAGCATAGTATATCTGCGCGTTGCGATTAAATCCCTAAATTATATAAACTATCTAATCTAGAGGAATAGATTATTATCTAATTTATTCTCGACTTAGATTCACGAGGATTTCCCCCGCGACTATATAGTATTAAAGAAATAGCTAATTAATTACTCGCTAATTACAATGCGCTACCTATCGGTAAGCGCTAGGCTAGAAACTTTATTAAGTAATACCTAGAGCTTAAGATATGTTTTTTTTATAAATATAATTATTAGAGGGCTAAATGCGAAGATCTAATTATTATTCGCAATTAGTTTAGGCTTATTAAGAATATAATCGCGAAATATAATATTTAATTAAAAGATATCTATAACTTTAATGAGACTAGCTTTATGATAGGCCTGATTCAGAGCGGGATAGTTATTATAGGCATAGAAAGGCGTGGAAGACTGAAATTAGTGTAGCCTAGAGACCGGGAATGGGTTATAGTCATTTAGGCGATCAATGCGGAAGGCCGGGCTATCTAGCCATTCATCATAGTTACAGGCCAATATCACCTCGCCAATTAGTACTAAGAAAGCAACCTCCCGGGCGATTAGGCTATTGCGACGTCTCAAAATGGCTAGACTGATAACGAGATAGGTCTCGAGTGGCTAAAGCACTTTAATTAGCATATAACCAACCAATCAACTAGTCCCTATCGTCTTTTAATCCTTGATGGCTATGAAAGTTACTACTTGGCTAACTTTGAGATATATTACGAGGAGAATAATATTATTACGCTTTATATGCCGCCTTATTTATCTTATTTACTCTAGCCCCTTAATATTAGTTACTTTAGGCTACTTAAGAAGGCTTATAGTTAAGAAATAAAGCATTTAATTAGATGCTCTATAACCTATATTTTAAAGACTAAATTCTTCCTAGCCTTCTACGCCGCATTTTAAGCTACTATAATAAAGAAAAATATTAAGGTAGCCTTTAAAGGGGCTAGGCTTATTTCTTTTAACCTAGAAAGTATAGTCTCGAAGCTTAATATATAGCTATAGACTCCAATACCTACTAAGGAGGAGGCTAGCCCCTCTAACCCTTAGGTCTTAAAGACCCTAAAAACTATCCTTAAGGCCTAATCTTAGTCTAAATACCTTAAAAGAAGAATTAAAAGGCATAAAAGTAGCTCTCTTAAATTAATTCTAGAAGTATTAAAGTCTCTTTTTAAGGGAATAAAGGCGGTTATATATAAGATAGTATTAATAAGGGCTAAGATCTAAGACCTTTAATAGGCAAATAAGGCATTAAGCTAGCGGCAGAGGGCAAAAAGGACCTACTTATAGAAAAGAGGGAAGATAACTTTAGATAAAGAAAGGCAAGTAATTAATTAGATAGATATTAGTGCGTAGGTAGTGGCTAAATTATTAAGAAGTAGTAGTTAAGGAAGGTCAGCGTGACCAGGGGTTTAGCGCTATAGTATATATAGTAAGCCTAGTTATAATATAAGAATATATTAGGTAGTAATTAAGATATCTAAGGAAGAATATAATAAGTAGTTTTAATTAATTAAATAGTTTATTATATTTTTATTATAATTTATATCTTAGAGGTTAAGATTTTTAATTTATATATTTATTTAATTTATATACTTATTAAGTATATTATATATTACTTTAATATACTTAAAAATACTTATAATTAAGAAATAAAGCTTTTAATTAAATACTTTATAATTTATATTTTAAAGACTAAGTTCTTTTTAGCCTTTTATATTATATTTTAAGCTATTATAATAAAAAAAAAATATTAAGTTAGTCTTTAAAGAAGCTAGGCTTATTTCTCTTAACCTAGAAAGTATAGTCTTAAAGCTTAATATATAGCTATAGACTTTAATATTACCTAAGAAGGTAATTAAACTATTAACTCCTTAGGTCTTAAAGACCTTAAAGACTATGCTTAAGGCTTAATCTTAGTTAGATTACCTTAAGAGATAAGTAAAAAGGCATAAAAGTAGCTCCTTAGAGTTAATTCTAGAAGTTATATAATTTTTTTTTAAGGGAATAAAAATAATTATATATAAAGTTATCTTACTTAAGGCTAAGATTAAAGAACTTAAATAAGTAAATAAGATATTAAGTTAGCGCTAAAAAATAAAAAGAACTTAATTATAAAAAAGAGAAGTAATAATAATAAAAAAAGAAAAGTAAGTAATTAATTAAATAAATATTAATAACATACTTAATAAGCATATAGATTAGACAAGCATATAGATTAAAAATCCCTTATCCTATAACATTTCTATTTAATTAATTAATTCTTAACCACCTAATATACCATAGTTAAATAAAGAGGCTAATATCCTTCTTATACTCCAGGCCTATTAAAATAACCTAAAATTAAGTCTCTAATGCGCCGCAAAGGTCTATAAAATCTCTTATACTACTCTCTATCGCCGATAGCATAACATATCTATGCATTGCGATTAAATCCCTAAATTACGCAAACTATTTAATCTAAAGGAATAAATCATTATCTAATTTATTCTTAACCTAGATTTATAAGGATTTCCCCCGCGACTATATAGTATTAAAGAAATAGCTAATTAATTACTCGCTAACTATAACGCATTACTTATTAGTAAGCGCTAGGCTAGAAACTTTATTAAGTGATACCTAGAGCTTAAGATGCGTTTTTTTTATAAATATAACTATTAGAGGGCCAAATATAAAGATCTAACTATTATTTATAATTAGTTTAAGCTCATTAAGAATATAATTATAAATTATAATATCTAATTAGAAGATATCTATAACTTTAATAAGACTAGCTTTATAATAGGCCTAATTCAGAGCGGGATAGTTATCATAGGCGCAGAAAGGCGTGGAAGACTGAAATTAGTATAGCCTAGAGACCGGGAATAAGTTATAGTCATTCAGGCAATCAATGCGAAAGGCCAGGCTATCCAGCTATTCATTATAGTTACGGGCTAATATTACCTCGCTAATTAATACTAAGAAAGTAGCCTCCCGGGCGATTAAGCTATTACGATGTCTCAAAATAGCTAGACTAATAACGAGATAGGTCTCGAGTGGCTAAAGCACTTTAATTAGCATATAACTAACTAATTAATTAGTCCTTATTATTTTTTAATCCTTAATAGCTATGAAAGTCACTACTTAGCTAACTTTAAGATATATTACGAGGAGAATAATATTATTATACTTTATATGCCGCCTTATTTATCTTATTTACTCTAGCCCCTTAATATTAGTTACTTTAGGCTACTTAAAAAAGCTTATAGTTAAGAAATAAAATATCTAATTAGATGCTCTATAACCTATGTTTTAAAGACTAAATTCTTCTTAGCCTTCTACGCTGCATTTTAAGCTATTATAATAAAGAAAAATATTAAAGTAGCCTTTAAAGGGGCTAGGCTTATTTCTTTTGACCTAGAAAGTATAGTCTTAAAGCTTAATATATAGCTATAGACTCTAATACCTACCGAGGAGGAGGCTAGCCCCTTTAACCCTTAAGTCTTAAAGACCCTAAAGATTATCCTTAAGGCCTAATCTTAGTTTAAATACCTTAAAAAAAGAATTAAAAGGCATAAAAATAGCTCTCTTAAATTAATTCTAGAAGTATTAAAGTCTTTTTCTAAGGGAATAAAGGCGGTTATATATAAAATAGCATTAATAAGGGCTAAGATCTAAGACCTTTAATAGGTAAATAAGGCATTAAGCCAGCAGTAGAGGGCAAAAAGGACCTACCTATAAAAAAGAGGGAAAATAACTCTAAATAAAGGAAGATAAGTAATTAATTAAATAAATATTAGTGCGCAGGTAGTAGCTAAATCGTCGAGAAGTAGTAATTAAGGAAGGTTAGCGCGACTAGGGGGTTTAGCGCTATGGTATATATAATAAGCCTAGTTATAATATAAGAATATATTAGGTAGTAATTAAGATATCTAGGGAAGAATATAATAAGTAGTTTTAATTAATTAAATAGTTTATTATATTTTTATTATAATTTATATCTTAGAAATTAAGATTTTTAATTTATATACTTATTTAATTTATATACTTATTAAGTATATTATACTTTATAATTATATTTACTATAAGTTAAAACTATTTTTAGATTTTTTTTAAATTTTTATACTTAGCCTTTTAGTAATTATATTTATAAAAAAAAATATATTTTTAGCTTTTCTTATTACTTAATAAAGTTAAAAGCCTAGTACTTATTAATAAGTAATATATTATAATTAATAAGTAATTAATTAGCTATTACTTTAATAATATATAATTATAGAGGAAAACCTCGCGTATTTAAGTTAAAAATAAATTAAATTATAATTTATTCCTTTAGATTAAATAATTAATATAAATTTAAGATAATATTATATTAGGATTAAATGCCTTGCTAGTAGCGATATAGCTGCCGCTTATTAATCTTATATATCCTTATAGCGCTTTAAATACTTAGTTTTAGGTTATTTTAAAGGGCTTAAAAGGTAAGAAGTATTTTAGCCTTAGTATTTAGGTCTAATATATTTAATAGTTAATAATTAATTAATTAAATAAAAAGTTAGGTATAAAAGGGAAAAGTATAGCGCTTACTTATCTGCGGCGCTCGCTTATTATATATGTTAACATATATATATAGCAAGTGGATTAGGTAAGCAAATAGACTAATTTGCCTTATAAAGGGATTTATACCTAATATTAAATTTATTTAAAAATTTCTAAGAAAATTAAGCTAAGCCTAAAATATATAAAATTAAAAGTTTAAGTATATTATATAATAAGCTACTAGTATTAAATTTTATATATTTTTAGAAAAGTCTTAGTTAGCTAGTATTTAAAAAGTTTATTTATACTCTATAAATAGCTATTACTCTATAAAGAAATTTTTCTAAAAGTCTAAAAATAATATAAATAGCTTATTTAGTAATCTAATATCTAATATAGCTTTTTTTAAGTTAGTAGCTATTTTATAGCTATTTTAATTAAGCTTAGAAATCTCTACTTCTAGTGCATAGTATACTTAATCTACTTGCTTGTCTGATCCACTTGCTATACATGTATGTTATTAAACTTAATTATTATAACCCTTTAAGTCTAAAAACTCTAGCGCTAGATTTTAGTTATCTAGGGTAGGTTATTTTTTAGCTGCACAGTATAGTGGTGCATATACTTGTTTGGTGCACATGCTTATCAGATACGTTAACAGGTATTTTAACCTCGGCATAAATTAACTATAATGTATGAGTTCTGCATTGGTATGGAATGTTCCTAAAGGTAAAGTTAGTGTCCGACGGAGGCGGACCTACTCTTGCCGACGGAGTCTAGCTACGCCCAGATATCAGGCCTTGCTCTGACGCTATCCCTGTCTTAATTGTAAACGCAATACGGGATTAAGGATTTGGAATCCGCCGACGGGGAGAAATGTGGCAACGCATATCACCTAAACAGATGGCATAATAATTTTAATTCACGGCAATTCTATATTAGCTAGCCGAGGCTCATAAAAATAAATTGCCGGTTGCAAGTCCGCTCTTGATATTATATAAATAGTGCATCTCATCTAGGGCGCTGAAGTTATTACGACAGTTTCATGCAACCTACCCCAGACCTTTACCACTCTTTCGCCATATTAACTATATTTTTGAGAAACAGTATTCTCAATATGAGTTACCACAAGACCCTCATTTACAAGAAGGTCCCCAATGGACTTCCAGTCCCTGGTGAAGACCTTGCCGTTGAAGCACGACCGATCGATCTCGAATCGCCTCCAAAGGGTGGCCTAATCCTCGAGATTCTACAAGCATCTTTCGATCCGTATCTCCGGGGCAAAATGCGCGACCCCAAAGTCAAATCATACTCCGCTGCCTTCGAAATCAACCAGGCTATCGTTAATGCCACGGTGTCTAATGTCCTCAAAACCGATAGTCCCGAATATAACGAGGGTGACTTGGTAGTTGCTGCCACTCCTATCGCCGAATATGCACGGGTGGAGGACCTCAAGGCGCAGATGGTCCGCAAGATTACGAACCCGTTTAGTCTCGACATTGGCCTGTTTCTCGGGCCCCTGGGGATGCCTGGTTTGACAGCTTGGTCTGGCTTGCATAAAATTGGACAACCCAAAGAAGGCGAGACGATCTTCATCAGCTCGGCCGCTGGCGCTGTTGGCCAAGTTGTCGGGCAGGTAGCTAAGCGAGCGGGTTTGACTGTGATCGGATCTGTTGGTTCAGATGAGAAGCTAGACTTCATAATTCATGAGCTAGGGTTTGACTCGGGGTTTAACTACAAGAAGGAGTCGCCATCGAGCGCGCTGGGCAGACTTGCTCCTAACGGCATCGACATTTATTTCGAGAATGTCGGTGGAGACCACCTCGAAGCCGCATTAGAAGCCATGAACATTGGCGGCAGAATCCCAATGTGTGGAATGGTAATCTCACAACTGCACATAGAGTCTAAGGAGCATGAGGCTGATTAGTACTTCCAGATTAGCGGCTATAATACGCCTATAGCAGAGCGCCCAGGGATCAAGAATATGGCCTATGTCGTCAGCAAGCAGATTCTCATGCAGGGCTTCATCGTTACCAACCCTGACTATTGGGCTGTCTACTTCGAGGAGCATCAAGAGAGTCTCCGGAAGTGGTTTGCTGACGGGAGCATGAAGGCAAAATTATCAGTGACAGAGGGCATTGAAAACGCGGCTGAGGGGCTTGTTGGCATGCTTAAAGGCGAGAACTTTGGTAAAGCTGTGTTGAAGATCAAATAATGTTTTCTGCATGGGGAAGGATGTTGTTCCGTCGCCAGTACGGATTTGCTATTACTAGAAATGAATTCACTATGTAATTGCATGAAGTTCGTACTGGCAGCTTTGAGTCATTAGTATGAGCCAGTGTAGGAAGCGAGATAGTACATTACTTTTGCCTCATGCGCCTGGATGTTTTGACAGGCAGCGTCTAGCTAAAAGAGAAAGCTTTATGTCGTTTTACATAATAAGATGGCCAGTTAGACGAAGTGCATTGCCTAGGAACTCAGCAAATATAAATCATATAAGTGCCGGATTCATCTTGGCTGGATTAAAAGGACGGCTGAACTCCCACATAACCGTTTGCCAGCGCGGTCTATAACGGGGAGAGTCTATCACCCGATGAAGCAACACAACCTTTACGAATTAACTAAGCCTAGAATGAAAGCACCAAGCAAAAAGAAGACACGGTTCACAAATAATCGATATTATGAGTGGGTCCTGAATACAAAAGAAATGTTCAGCTAGAACTTGACTCTACCAGTACTTTTCATGCTCTCAGCGCTGGCCACCACGGCATCTCGAGCGCTGCGTGGGGCCCAGTTCAGCTCTCTCTTAGCCTTTTCATTGCTTGTAGGTCTGACAATACCCAATTCTGGGACGATTAATGCAACGGACTTGTCAAAAGCGGCGACAATGCGTAAGAGAAAATCGGGGAGCATATGAGTTGGAACTCTCTTCGTTTCCCTTGCCGGCAACCCCTCTTTCAAGTATGTCGATATATCCTTTGTCGAGACCGAGAGTTCATCAGATATAGCCAAGTATCTTTGACCCGCTGCTTCTGGGGCCTCCATGGCCTTGATATGCAGGTCGGCGACATCCCTGACATCGACAATGCCGAATGAGAGGTTCGGTAATCCGGGAAGATCCCCATTCAGCATCCGGGTAGGGAGCTCCAAACTGGTGTTGATTTCGTTTCCAAGTGAAGGGCCCCAGACGCTAACTGGATTGACAGTCGCCAATTCCAAACCCTCCCCCTCATTCCTCAGCCACTGCCATGCATCTTGCTCCGCCAGAGTTTTGCTCTTTTCGTATGCCCCAACAGGACTTTTGGGGTCTTTCAGCACCGTCCAGTCCGTCTCGGTGAACGGGTCGTTGTTTGTTCTCTTTCCGTGTCCGTAGCCAATGGCTGCAAAGGAAGACGTAATGACAACACGTTTGACGGTCCCGGATTTTTTCGCAGCTTTGAGTGCTCTCAGAGTCCCTTCCCGAGCTGGTTTGATGGTGTCGTCTTCATTCTTGGGAATACTCGACGGGTAAGGGGACGCAACGTGGATCACAAAGTCGCAGCCTCTACAGGCCTCGTCCCAGCCTTTATCGCCGAGGAGATCGACTTCAAAGAACTCAACGCCGTTTGCCTGTTTCTCTGATATCCCGCCACTGCGAACCTTATCCCGCACAAGGTTGGAGCGGCTTAAAGATCGGACAGTAGTTCGGACAGTATAACCTTTCCCCAGCGCCTGAACGATAATGTGAGCGCCAATAAAGCCAGATCCCCCCGTAACGAGAACAGTTGTACCCGTCATGGGTGCAAAATTCATGATTGGAGGAGGTGATTAAAGTGAGGGTCTTGACGGGATCGTTTAGCACTGAGTTAGCAATACTATTACCTGCACTTGACCGTAACCTCGGTTTAATACGCTTTAATACTTGGTTCCAATGTTCAGCTGGCTCTTAAAGTTCCGCCGCCGCCGGCACGCTAATATGAGGATGGAGTGGGGCAAGCCGTGCTGCATCGGTGACCGATCAGACCGTCGGGTGAATTCACTGTGCCGGCGGACAACATAAAGATATTAGGTTGCCTTTATTCGATGTTTTTATTAACCTTTCTGCACAACGGGGAATATATCTTGGTTCAAAGATGAGAGAGATTGGTGAAAATGGTAGGGTCATCGAGGGCAAAATGTGAGTAACCCTCGGAATGCCCCGATCAAACCCCAAGCCACTGCCATCTCAAAAAAACGCACATGATAAGCGAGCGCACAATACAAGTGAGCACGCGCTTTCCCGTATCTAATCACTCTCACAACTGGCGTTGGGGTACATGTACTCGATCCAGTTGCTAAACGACCGCCATACCCAGTTCTGGTACTCATCTACATCATCAGAAAACCCGTCTTCCGAGTTAGAAGTATAATTGGTCCTAGCGCCAGCCTGCTGCAACATCGCGTTCCGACCCTCGAGATCTCTTGTCCCTGTGTTGATGCTAGGGAATTCGCAGAAATGGTTGGGCTCGCTCGGAGTTATTCCAAGCCCATTGGCGATTTCAATCTCGGCATTTGGCACAGCTCGTCCAGAGATGTTCGGTTCATCCACCATGCTGGGTTTCGGACCCTCGAGGGTTCGTCGCCGCGTCTCCACATGTAGCAGTGACGGTGCATTGCGGGTATCAGGATAGGTCGGCAACGTCTCGTCGTTTTCGAATGTTGTATTTTCTGGTAGTTTATTCGACGCATAATCTTGAGGTGAGAGCTGCGATTTACTTGGAGAGGAGGAATAGTCGAAGGTCCCTTCTCCCATCTCATGATGCAGCATGCAAATGCTAGCCAACGGAGAGCCAGTAGCACATGTATACCTCTTGTGTGGGGACTTTCTTCTAAACCATCTAATAACTGGCGCGCGATTGCGATTCAGATCTTGGTCCTTCCATAACCGCGTGTGGACAACCTGACTGATTGGCGCGGATGCCGGCATATGGATGATTTGTTAGGCAGCTGGAGCGTGGAGTATAATTGCGCCGCCTTCGGAATGTAATTGCGGATTCTGAGAGGATGGGGACAATGAGCAAAATGAACAGTATGTGAACTATAGCAGCCGCGGTCCTAAAGAATGACGGCCGAGCCATGACTTCCGTACACACTGTTGCAGAGTCCCCCCGACGGACATGGTGTTGAACCGACGCACTGAAACCCGTCTTGGAATGGCCCGCTTGCAGAGTTTACTAGCGGGGCTTTAAGTGAGCCTCCGCAACAAGTTACAGCACAATATAAAGTCCGTCTCGTGCTCACATGCCTTAAACACCGCTTATTTATCTATTCCTTATAATCTATACCGAGGCTGATTTTAGTTATTCAGCCTAGGCTTCTCCCGGTTATTACTTTATGCTAGTTTATTTAATAATTTAAGGTTTTAAAACTTTATAAAATTAATTATAATATATATAATAAGCTTATATCTTAGATAAGTAAATATCTTATAATATTATATAATTAAAAATATTAAAGTTTAATATTTATAAAATTAGCTATAATATATATAATAAGCGAGCGCCGCAGATAAGCAAGCGCTATACTTTTCCCTTTTATACCTAACTTTTTATTTAATTAATTAATTATTAACCACTAAATATATTAAACCTAAATACTAAGGCTAGAATACTTCTTGCCCTTTAAGCCCTTTAAAATAACTTAAAACTAAGTATCTAAAGCACTATAGGGATATATAAGATTAATAAGTAGCGGCTATATCGCCGCTAATAGGGCATTTAATTCTAATATAATATTATCTTAAATTTATACTAATTATTTAATCTAGAGAAATAGATTATAATTTAATTTATTTTTAACTTAGATATATAAGGTTTTCTCTTATAATTATATATTATTAAAATAATAGCTAATTAATTACTTATTAACCGCGATATATTACCTATTAATAAGCGCTAAGCTTTTAACTTTATTAGGTAATAAGAAAAGCTAAAGATATGTTTTTTTTATAAATATAACTACTAGAGGGCTAAGTATAAAGATTTAAAGGAAATCTAAAAGTGGTTTTAGCTTATAGTAAATATAATCGCGAAGTATAGCATTTAATTAAATAATATTTAAAACTTTAATAAGATTAGCTTTCTTATAAATATAATTATAAGCAGAATAGTTATTATTAGTATAGAAAGGCGTGGTTAATTAAAATTAATATAGCTTAGAAGCTAGGAATAGATTATAATAATTTAGGTAATTAATATAAAGGGCTAAGCGATTTAGCTATTTATTATAGGTATAAGCTAATATTACCTCGCTAATTAGTATAAAGAAAGTAACCTCTTAGGCGATTAAATTATTATAACTTTCTAAAATAGCTAGACTAATAATAAGACTAGTCTTAAGTAGTTAAAGCACTTTAACTAGTATATAATTAAGTAATTAAATAGTTATTATTATTTTTTAATCCTTAATAGCTATAAAAATTATTACTTTATTAATTTTAAAAGATATTATAAAGAAAATAAAATTATTATACTTTATATATTACCTTATTTATCTTATTTACTTTAGCCTCTTAATATTAAGTATTTTAACTTACTTAAAAAGACTTATAATTAAAAAATAAAATATCTAATTAGATATTTTATTACTTATATTTTTAAAATTAAATTCTTTTTAGCCTTTTATATCGCTTATTAAGCTATTATAATAAAATAAAATATTAAGTTTACTTTTAAAGAGACTAGATTTATTTCTCTTAACCTAGAAAGTATAATCTTAAAGCTTAATATATAGCTATAGACTTTAATACTAATTAAAAAGGAGGCTAAGCCCTTAACCCCTTAGGCTTTAAAGACCTTAAGGATAATACTTAAGGCTAAATCTTAATCTAAATACCTTAAAAGATAAATTAAAAAATATTAAAGTAGCTCTTTAGAGTTAATTCTTAAGATATTAAAATATTTTTTTAAGGAAATAAAAGTAATTATATATAAAATAATATTATTAAGAGTAAAAATATAAAATCTTTAATAAATAAATAAAATATTAAGTTAATATTAAAAGGTAAAAAGAATTTAATTATTAAAAAAAATAATAATAATAAAAAAAAAAATAATTAATTAAATAAATATTAATATATAAGTAATAACTAAATTATTAAGAAATAATAATTAAAAAAATTAATATAATTAAAAGTTTAATATTATAAAATATATAATAAGCTTAATTATAATATTAAAATATATTAAATAATAATTAAGATCTTTAAGAAAGAATATAATAAATAATTTTAATTAATTAATTAATTTATTATATTTTTATTATAATCTTATTAAAGAGGGTTAAGAAAAATATAATACTTACTTATTTATAGTAATATATATATGTTAAACCCGATCTTAAGTGAATTGCTTGATTGATTTTTCTCTAACTGACTCTTGCCCCTCTTTTGGGCTAATGCTATGCGCTATTCCTATTTAAGATATATCTATTCACGTGATACTCCTTTAACTGGTTCCGAGGCTCATCTAGTCAAAACGCATTGCGGAATGCCCTACACATTCTTATATAAATAAGACCGCTTCGGTTTAATACACCCCCCCTAGAGTAGAAAGCTTTTAATACTCTAAATAATAGCTCTTATTCTTTGCAATATATTCTATATTATTTAAGTCCTTTTCTTTATAAAGTTCCCCTTTTAGATCATAGGGCATTTATACCTAGTATGCTATATTATATTATTTGTAGTTATGAATAGAAAGAGGAAGATTTATTTAGATAAATAGAAGCTATTTTTCTTTTTTTAGCGATTATAAATTATAAATAATAAGTAATTTATTATTTTGCCGTTTATAATTCACATTTAAGGCTTATAGATATAAATTGCCTCTCGCCTTAAGCTTCTTTTCTTTCTTTTCTTCCCTTTTAATATTATTATAATTATTCGGTATATAGTTTTTAATCGCTTTATGCCTCTCTTCTTTAAGCTTACTTTTAGCCTTTTTAAGTTACCTTTACTAATTATTATATATAAGCAAACTTCTCTTAACTTCTCGCGCTCCGCCGCTGCTATCTAGATATCTAAGGCGTAAGTTATTTTACCCCTTGAGGTTATAGGTTGGCTAACTAAAGGGCAGAGATAATAATATTTTTTTTTTTTTACTCTCTCCCCCTGCTCCTAGAGACTCTATTAGTTATTTCGAGCTTTAAATTCATAGAATATAGTACTAATTTAATCATAGTAATAATACTCCTCGTTCTCCGTCTTAGGAGCCTAGTCCCCCTCATCTACCTTCGCGATAAGCTACCCCTCGCCTTCGCCTAACGCGGGCTCGTGCTCATCGCTAAACGCAGGCTAGTATAGCTAGTGCTCGGCGCGCTAAGCATGCCCTATAGGTTAAGATTATGACCCTCTCCGCTTTAGTTCTATAAGTAGTATTTTATTCTTATATTTTAACGCTTATTCTGACCTTTGTATAGTTAAGATAAGAAGCGCCTTATCCCTTGCCTGCCCTGCCTTAATAATGCCCTCGCTAGTTAGAGCACCGGTGAGTATTAGGCTAAGCCTAGCGTTTGCCGTTATGAGCATTATAACCCTAGCGGCTCATGCCATTAGATATAAGTCTGCTCTTATATTGATCTCGTAGCTTATTTTACTAATTTAAATCTCATAGTCTTACTGCTGCTCTCCCTATAGCATTATTTTTCTTAGATTATATCTAATAAGATCCTTCCCGTGTCAACGCGACTATAAGTATAATCTAAAGTTTATTTTAATTATTTAAGCCTTATTACTAATTTTTATTTTATAAGAGAAGAATAAGCGCTGCATTGCGGTTAAGGTAGTATTAAAAGGTATGTCAGATGGATACTTTCTGTTATCTAGTGACCCTTGTCTGGCTTAGATAAGGATAGTTTCCCTGTTTTAAGTCTCATTCGGTTATTATGCTTTGAGTTATTATTAGTAGGCCTTTAGGCATATAGTGAATTATAATTATACTTACCGCCGCCTTTCTGTCTTCTTATCTTACTATGACTTTATGACCTTCGAGCTTTAAAGTATTAATACGAGCCTTGTTTATTATAATTATAGCTTGTCTATGATTTCCTTAAATGTTCGCTCCTTAAGCATCTTATTACGACGTTTCATAATATATTCTCAAATATTAATAAGTCTATATTACTTATAGCTCTCCCTTTATTTGCCGCCTTATAAGGCCTTTATTAAACTATCTATAATTAACTTTATGCTTTCTTTATAACTAAGGAAGATTACTTTATTTTAAATATGCTCTCGTAACTAATAGTTATATATATCTATATGCTTCAATTTTATCTTTAGCCTTCCGAGAGGACTTTTTAATAATTAGATTATTTATTTATTATTAGAAACGAGGTATAGATTAGTATTTTATAGCTTAAGTTCTAGGCTTTAAAGTAGCCTTTATTAAAACAACCCTTCTTTTGCTACTTAAGATAGTCTAAGTAGTTCTACCTCTATTATAGAGGTCATGACCGTATCTTACTTATTGGCTCGCTATCTGATTAGGCTTCTAAAGAGCATTATTGCGAAACCTTATGAGCTCTTCCGGTTAATTATATTATCTGCGAACGATGCGTCGCTATGGACCATAAAGCCTTCTCCAGGTCTGAACTATAGAGCATAGAAATGCATTATATAAAGATAATATAAGACTTAATTAGCTACTTAGATATACTTTTCCCCTGGATTATTTATAAATCGGGCTAGTCGGGAAATAGCAAAAGCAATGTTTAGTCTATTAATAACGCTTACATAGAGTATTAAGCTAATAACTCTTTTATATTAATTAATTATGCGTCTTATTGCTTCTCCTTCGTTTAAAATGAGCTCTTCCTTTATTATTAGAGAGCTATTTAGGGCATCTATAGTTTATAGCTTATATATCTTCTCTAGATATATAATTTGCGTAACCCAGATCTATCTTAAGGTGCGATCCCGGATGATTTCTATTCTAAGGAACCATTGTAGCTTATGCCTTCTAGTTAATTTATACTTCCTCTTTAGAGACTTAATAACTTAGGATATAGTATCCCTATCTCCTTTCTTAAATACGATGACTATATTATCTATATAGAAGAATATAAAGACTTCGTCTTTCTAATAGTAATATAGCTCGTCTAGTACTTCTCTATAACCTGAGCTTCGAAGTATACTTCTAAGTTCCATTTACTATAAAAGCAGTATAACTCATAGTCTATATAGTGCTTTATATAAAAGTAATACTTACTCTTCCTTATGGCCTCCCCTAAACCTAGGAGGCAGTTTTATAAATATATTACTTTATAGTTTTATATTTATAAATGCATTCATAGCGTTATACTATAGCAATTCGAGATTAAATCTCGCTATAATTACTAGTATTATTTAGAATAACTTTCTAGCGAGGGTTATAGTATAAGTATCCTTAGCGCTTGACTTTTATTACTAGTCTCCCTAAATAATAAGTCTTGCCTTGCACTTTTATAGGTACCTATGCTTATTAAACTTATAAGTAAATACCTATATATAGTCTAGTATTTATAAGTTATATATCTATGGATTATACCTCGTAATCTCTATCTAGGATAATATCTAGCGGTGGCTCTCTAAGTGATCTCTCTGCGCTTATTTGAACTCTGCCTTAAACCTATATCTGATTAGACTACTATGGGAACTTAGAGCCAAAGGTAGATTCTTCCTATAGTATGCTTATCTATTGGGTTTAAGGTATGTTTAAGTTATTTGTATCTTATACTTAGGCTTAAGCTTGCCTCTAATGCATCTACTCCTCATTACCTTTAAAACTAGCTTATTCTCCTTTCTTACTATAGGCACTGCTATTATCCCTATATAAAATGCTTAGTTTAGGATAAATAGATCTTCCTTTAATCTTCTTACTTTATCCTAACTTTAGCTTATCTATGATCCTATCTATATAAGAAAGCTTAAGAAAGGGCTTTCTAGTGGTATTAAGAGGATCTTAAATCTTACTTAAGTATATTTTAAGTTATTAACTTATATATCTTTTATTAATTTTGTCTTAGTATTTAGTAAGTCTTTAATAAGACTTTTAAGGCTTAAATCTAGTATTTCCTATTTATTAGGGCTTTGCATAGGGTCTATAACCTAATTAACCTATTAGGTACTTAGAAGAGCTTATAGTTACTGCTAAATCTCTTCTAAGGTCTATTCCCTAATAGTATCTCTTATTTGTACTTTATTAGCATTAAAGAACTCTTATTTATTAAATATAATATCTCTCGTGATATAGATCTTATTAGTCACTGGATTCTATACTTAAAAAATGTTCTAGGAGTTATATCTAATTAGGAAACCTATCTAAGCCTTTGGATTCGTTCTTAAAAGAAGCCTTTTATCTTTTTGCTATGCTAAATCTATAAGAGCAAAGGCTTTAGAGCTAATTATTTTTATATATCTAATCCGAGGCTGGTTTTGCTCTTGCGTATATGGAATGCCTAAAAAGAAGCTCTTATATAGCGTTCTCTAATATAGACCTTATTTTAGAGTTCGGTTAAGTAGGTATATAGCCATTCTTATTATCTCTAGCTAAAGTTCTACTAAGAGGTTACTATTAATAATTAGTAGTTTTACTTTCTCTTTTATTAACCCCCTAGAATGCTCTCTAGAGCCGTTTTACTGCTAGGTATAAGGTGCACTCTTATCTACCCTAATTCCCTTTTTAGTAAGCTATCCGCGGATTAAATTAGCCTTTTATAGCTTATTATTTATTTTAATGACTCGGAGTTTAATATTATATATCATATCGAGTATTTGCGTAAAGTGCTTTAGCATCGTAAGTAGGCTCTCTTCTTGATGGTTAATAAAGTAATAGTCTTAGTAGAGACTTGACTCTTGGTCTATAAGAATTCCGCAAGATATATAGTTATTTATCCCTTCTAGATAGTCGTAGAAGTCTAGCGAGACTCTTTTACTAGGTTTTAAGGCTTATTCCCTTAGTTCGCGGTGCTCTTAATATTTTATTTTTATTAATCCGCAGATATCGCATTTGATAGTAACTAGTCCCTTAATCTTAACTCTAAACATATGGTTCATTAGGTGCTCTAGGCTTCTTAGTCCTAGATGTCCTAGGCGGCGATATTAAACCATTACTCGAGCTCGGTTAGGCTTCCTTGCGGTCCATAAGTTATAACGTAGGTGCCTTAAAGGAAATGCGGCGCGTTTTACCGTTTCGGGGATATATTCCAGTATATACTAATCGTATTCCTACTATAGCTTACATAGGGCCTAACTATTAAGGTATTTAATAATATCCTTGTTATTCTGTTGGTCCTACTAGTATCTAAGCTGGCGTAGTTAATATAGGGATATAAGATTTATTTTTATTTCTAGATAGTATATAACGCGCTATAAATTAAGGATTCGCGGCTTATTCTATAAGTTCTATACTTAAATATCTATATTTCTATATCTATAAATTAGTAGCTACTTTGATCTAATAAATACGCTATCTCTGTATTAGGCGCTCTTTAATAAAGTAAATCTCTTAGCTTCGTTAAAGATATAAATAGTCGTCCCTAAGTCTAGGATTAATGAGTTGTATAATAGGTATTCGCCGCTTAATGCTAAGAAGGCAGCTACTTCTTTTGAGATAGAGCGTCTTAGGCCGGATAATTAGTTTAACTTCTCTAATGAGTCCTTACTCTTATTTTAGAGCCTCTTATAGAGTTCTTAAACCTCCTTATTTTACTTAAGACGTTACTCCTAAAGGTCTAGCTATCTCTATAATATATAGTACTTCTTTAGGGCTTTCTCTAGGAATATTACCTAGTATAACGAGGAGTTTAAGTACTTATATTATTTCTCATATAGTATATATTGCTCTAGTATTTCTAGAGACTAATAAGGACGCTTTATAGAGTTTTCTCTTAATTTATGCATAGAGAAGTAACTTTGCTTTATATCCTAAGAGGGCGAGGCTTAAAATATCGGTCTAAAGCTCCCTTTTGCCACTTAATTAGTCATAGCCCTATCGCCTCTCTTTTTCCCATCTTAAATCTCTTGCCGGAATTATGCAGAGAAGGTCAACGGCAAGTAAGTTCCATTCTCGATCTTCTCTTTATTTTGACCTTGCTTAATCCAGAGGAAGATCTTAAACTGATATTTTAGAGCTTCTTTTAGGTCATTAAACTAGGTATTAGGGTATTATACTTTAGCTACTTATCTGAGCTTTGCAACTCGTATTGACTTTTCCTAGTTAGTGATCCACTCTTCCCAGTTCGTTTTGTTATTCGAGGCTACCTTTAGCACCTTAAAATACCCTTTTTAAGCTTATTTCCTTCTTAGGCTATTATTAATGCTATATGCTACTTTTAGGTTGAGAAAGAAGCTCGTAATATTATTATACTCGGCTGAATTATTTATAGCCGGTAAGCATATCTCGACATAATATAGATTGACCTTCTTAATTATCTAGTTAAGCATGTTATGGATGCTATCCGCTTATTTATTATATCGCTTAAGATTGCTCTGGTAGATAGCTAGCTCTGCCTTATATGCCTCTTGGTCCTCTAGGACTATTTTGATGAATAAGGTCGCAGGGCGTTTGCCTCGAATGACCCTCGCATTGCGTGTCCTAGTGTCGACGCCTACTTTCGCCATATAGTCGCCTATTTTGGGTCTCCTTAGTTCTTTCTCACGAAGGGCGCTGAATTGGCTTAGGTTATCGAGTCGACCTAGCTTATATACTTATTCCGTAGTTATCTTTATGATATAGGATTGTTTAAAGGAATCCTAGTCGTTTGGTCTGTTTAAGAGGTAGGACTTTATGTTCGCGATAGAGGATATATTATCGCGGTTTAGATATAGGTATCGAGGTTGGTTTTATTGATTTGATGTTTGTTTTTAGTAGTTATAGCTGCCTTAAAGAAGCATAGCTCTAAGACTCTTAATTATTAAACCCGATCTTAAGTGAATTACTTAATTGATTTTTCTCTAATTGACTCTTGCCCCTCTTTTAGGCTAATGCTATGTGCTATTCCTATTTGAGATGTGTCTGTTCACGTGATACTCCTTTAACTAGTTCCGAGGCTCATCTGGTTAAAACGCATTGCGGAATGCCCTGCACATTCTTGTATGAATAGGACCGCTTCGGTTCAACAATATATATAGCGAGCTAGATAGCAAGCGAACTAGATAAAAAATCCCTTAACCTATATTATCTCTATTTAATTAATTAATTCTTAACTACCTAGTATATTATAGTCTAATAAAGAGGCTAGAATCCTTTTTATACTTTAAGCCTATTAAAATATATTAAAACTAAGTCTTAGAGGTGCTATAAAGCTCTACTAAGTTAAGTATTTAATACTATTTAACTAATATAATAATATCTAAGCCTAAGTTAATACTATTCCTAATTTACGCCGACTATTTAATCTAGAGGAATAGATCCTTATTTACTTTATTTTTAACCTAGATTCGCGAGGATTTCCCCCCTGGCTTTATAGTATAAAGGAAATAGTTAATTAATTACTTACCGACCGCGACGTATTACTAATTAGCGCGTATTAGGCTTTAAACTTCATTAGGTAATATCTAGACCTTAAGATATATTTTTTTTAGAAGTATAACTACTAAAGAGCTAAGTATAAAGATCTAGCTATTATCTATAATTAGTTTATGCTTATAGTAAATATAATCGCGAAGTATAGTATTTAATTAGATGATTTCTATAATATTAATAAGACTAGCTTTATAATAGGCATAATTTAAAGCAGAATAGTTATTATAGGCATAGATAGGTATAAAAAGCTAAAATTAATATAGCCTAGAAACCGGGAATAAATTATAGTTATTTAGGTAATTAATATAAATAGCTAAGTAATCGCGCTATTTATTATTAGTGCTAGCTAATATTACCTTGCTAACTAGTACTAAGATAATAACCTCCTAGGTGATTAGGCTATTATAATAACCTAAAATAGCTAGACTAATAATAAGACTAGTCTTAAGTAGCTTAAGTAATTTAACTAGTATATAGCTAAGCGATTAAATAGTTACTATTATCTTCTAATTCTTAATAGCTATAAAAGTTATTATTTAATTAAATTTAAGAGATATTATAAGAAAAAAAAGATTATTAGGCTTTATATACTACCTTATTTATTTTGTATATTTTAGCCCCTTAATATTAAGTACTTTAGCATACTTAAAAATACTTATAGCTAAGAAATAAAGCATCTAATTAGATACTTTATAACTTATATTTTAAAGACTAAGTTCTTTTTAGCCTTTTATATTATATTTTAGGCTATTATAATAGAAAAGAATATTAAATTAGCCTTTAGAGGAGCTAGGCTTATTTCTCTTAACCTAGAAAGTATAGTCTTAAAGCTTAATATATAGCTATAGACTCTAACGCCGCCTAAGAAGGTAGCTAAACTATTAACCCCTTGGGTCTTAAAGACCTTAAAGACTATGCTTAAGGCTTAATCTTAGTTAGATTACCTTAAGAGATAAGTTATAAGGCATAAAAGTAGCTCCCTAGAGTTAATTTTAGAAGCTATATAGTTTTTTTTTAAGGGAATAAAGATAGTTATATATAAGGTTGCCTTACTTAAGGCTAGGGTTAAAAAACTTAAATAAGTAAATAAGATACTAAGCTAGCGCTAAAGGGCAAAAAGGACCTAATTATAAAAAAGAGAGATAATAATAATAGAGGAAGGAAGATAAGTAATTAATTAAATAAATATAAATATATAGGTAGTAGTAGAATTATTAAGAAGTGGTAGTTAAGGGAGGTTAGCGCGACCGGGGGTTTAGTATTATAGTATTTATAATAAGCCTAGTTATAATATAAGAATATATTAGGTAGTAATTAAGATATTTAGGGAAAAATATAATAAGTAATTTTAATTAATTAAATAGTTTATTATATTTTTATAATAATTTCTATCTTAAAGGTTAAAAAAAGTATTTAGTTTACTTATTATTTAGCTTGTTATATATATATATTACTTATTTATTATATATATTATAATAAAAAAATATAAAAAAATATTTTATTATATTTTTTATAATATATATAATAAATAAGTATTATAAATAAATAAGTATTATATTTTTTAATTTTTTTAATAAAATTATAATAAAAATATAATAAATTAATTAATTAATTAAAATTACTTATTATATTCTTCCCTAGAGGTTTTAATTATTACTTAATATATTTTAATATTATAATTAAATTTATTATATATTTTATAATATTAAACTTTTAATTATATTAACTTTTCTTAATTATTACTTCTTAATAATTTAATTATTATTTATATATTAATATTTATTTAATTAATTAATTATTTTTTTATTATTATTATTTTTTTTTTATAATTAAGTTTTTTTTTTAATATAAGCTTAATATCTTATTTATTTATTTAAGATCTTATATCTTAGCCCTTAATAATATTATTTTATATATAATTACTTTTATTCCCTTAAAAAGATATTTTAATATCTTAAAAATTAACTTTAAAGAGCTATTTTAATATCTTTTAATTTATTTTTTAAGGTATTTAAACTAAGATTTAGCCTTAAGTATTATTCTTAAGGTCTTTAAAGCCTAAGGGGTTAAAGGCCTAGCCTCCTTTTTAACTAGTATTAGAGTTTATAGCTATATATTAAGCTTTAAGACTATATTTTCTAGGTTAAGAGGGATAAGTCTAGCCCTTTTAAAAGTAAACTTAATATTTTATTTTATTATAATAACTTAATAAGTAATATAAAAGGCTAGAAAAAACTTAATCTTAGAAATATAAGTTATAAGTATTTAATTAGATATTTTATTTCTTAATTATAAGTCTTTTTTAAGTAAGTTAAAGTACTTAATATTAAAAGGCTATAGTAAATAAAATAAATAAAGTAATATATATATATATATAATAAGTAAATTAAGTAAGTAAGTAAATTAATTTATTTTATAAAGGGATTTATACCTAAGATTATATTAATTTAAAAATTTTTAAGAAAACTAGGCTAAGCTTAAACTAAATAAAATTAAAAGTTTAAGTATATTAAATTAGGGCTCGGGCGAGCCTGTTAGTTACGTGCTTAAATATATAACTACTTAATTAAAAAAGGTATCTTTCGCCGCCGCTCTTAGCTAGCTATTTTTTTTATCTTTATCTTTTAATTTACTTCTTTTTTTAACTACTTATTAAGCAGCCCTCGCAGCCTTAATTAGCTATAGGTAGCCTATATATTATATTATTATTCCTCTATAATTAAAATATTATATAATAAGCTAATATATATATATAGCTTGCATAATAAATAAGTATATATAATAGTATATTATATTATTAAAATCCTACTTACCTTAAACCTCTTAACTTTTTTTATAAAATAATTAAAAACCTAAAAAAAGTAATTTTATAAACCTAATATATATAATAAATATATATCCTAAATAAGTATATATCTTAAAATTATAAACCTTTAAAATAAAAATTATTAAAAAAATATAATAAATAATTTAATTAATTAAAATTAATTACTATAATATATATAATAAGCTTATATCCCAGATAAGTATATATCCTAAAAATCTTTACCTTTTATATTAGAAATTACTATAAAAATACTATAAACTATTTAATTAATTAAAATTACTTATTATACTCTTCCCTAGACGTCTTAATCACTACCTAATAGGTTCTTGCATTATAACTAGGCTTACCGCAGATACTATAATGCTAAACCCCCGGTCGCGCCGACCTCCCTTAACTACTACTCCGCGACGATTCAGCCACTACCTACGCATTAATATCCATTTGATTAATTGCCTGCCTTTCTTCCTCTATTATTATTACCCCTCTTTTCTATAGTCTAGTTCTTTTTGCCCTCCGGCGCCAGCTTAGTATCTCATTTGCCTATTTAAGATCTTTAACCCTAGCCTCGAGTAAGGCAACCTTATATATAACTATCTTTATTCCCTTAGAAGAAGACTATATAGCTTCTAGAATTAACTCTAGGGAGCTACTTTTATGCCTTTTAACTTATATCTCAAGGTATTTTAACTAAGATTAAGCCTTAAGCATAGTCTTTAGGGTCTTTAAGACCTAAGGGGTCAAGGGTTTAGCTACCTCCTCGGCAGGCATTAGAGTCTATAGCTATATATTAAGCTTTAAGACTATACTTTCTAGGTTAAGAGGAATAAGCCTAGCTCCTTTAAAGGCTAACTTAATATTTTTTTCTATTATAATAGCCTAAAATGCGGTATAAAAGGCTAGAAAGAACTTAGTCTTTAAAATATAAGTTATAAAGTATTTAATTAAATACTTTATTTCTTAATTATAAGCGCTCTTAAGTATGCTAAAATACTTAATATTAAGGGGCTAAAATAAATAAAATAAATAAGGCGGTATATAAAATATAATAATATTATTATCTTAGTAATATCTCTTAAAATTAATAAAATAATAACTTTTATAGCTATTAAGGATTAAGAGATAATAAAAATTAATTAATTAATTAATTATATACTAGTTAAAGTGCTTTAGCCACTCTAGACTAGTCTCGTTATCTATCTAGCTATTTTAGGTTATTATAATAGCCTAATCGCCTAGGAGGTTGCTTTCTCGGTACTAGTTAGCGAGGTAATATTAGCCCGCATTAATAATAAACGGCGGGATCGCCTAGCCTTCTATATTAATCGCTTAGATAACTATAATCTATTCCCGGTTTCTAGGCTATACTAATTTTAGCTTTCCACGCCTATCTATGCCTATAATAACTATTTCGCTTTAAATTATGCCTATTATAAAGCTAGTCTTATTAAAGTTATAGATATCTTCTAATTAGATATTATACTTCGCGATTATATTTACTATAAGTATAAACTAGTTATAAATAATAGCTAGATCTTTATACTTAGCTCTTTAGTAGTTATATTTCTAAAAAAAACGTGTCTTAAGGTCTAGGTGCCGCTTAATAAAGTTAGAAGCTTAGCGCTTATTAATAGGTAGCGCGTCGCGGTCGGTAAGTAATTAGTTAGCTATTTCTTTAATACTATATAGTCGCGGGGGAAATCCTCGCGAATCTAGGTTAAGAATAAACTAAATAATAATCTATTCCTCTAGATTAAATAGTTTATATAATTTAGGAATCTAATTGCGTCGAGATTATATACCTTTCTAGCGGCGACTTAGCTTTTTAGGGCAGATATTATAGATTAATATAGCGCGTTAGATGCGTAATTTTAGGTTATTTTGAAGCGCTTAAAGGGTAAGAAGTATATTACCCTTGCTATTAAATTTAGATATATTTAGTAGTTAAGAATTAATTAATTAAATAGAAGAGAGAGAGATTAAGGGATTTTTAGGACATATACTTGTCTAGGACATAAGCTTATTATATATATTACTCTTCTTTAGATATTATTATAATTATCTAATATATTCTTATATTATGCCCGCTCTTTTTACATCCTTTATAGCGCCTTTCTCTTAATTATACTAACCCTCCTTAACCACCACTTCTTAACAATTCGCCCTCTACCTACCTATCTATATTTATCTAATTAATTACTTACCTTCTATCCCCTACTATTATTACCCCTCCTTTTTATAGTCTTATCCGCTTTGCCCTCCGCTGCCGGCTTAGTATTTTATTTACCTATTAAAGGTCGCAGACCTTAGCCCTTAATAAGGTATTCTTATATATTATTACCTTTATTCCCTTAGAAAGAGACTTTAATACCTCTAGAATTAACTTTAATAAGCTACTTTTATGCCTTTTAATTTATTTATTAAGGTATTTAGATTAAAATTAAGCCTTAAGTATTATCTTTAGCGTCTTTAAAACCCAAGGGGTAAAAAGGGTAACCTCCTCCTTAACTAATATTAGAGTCCGTAGCTATATATTAAGCTTTAAAACTATACTTTCTATATTAAGAGAAATAAATCTAGCCCCTCTAAAGGCTACCTTAATATTTTTTTTTGCCATAGTGGCTTAAAAAGTAATATAAAAGGCGGGAAAGAACTTAGTCTTAGATATATAGGTTATAAAGTATTAGATTAAATACTTTATTTCTTAGCTATATGCCTTCTTAAGTAGGCTAAAATACTTAATATTAAGAGGCTAAAGTAAATAAGATAAATAAGGTAATATATATAATATAATAATATTATTATCTTAATAATATCTCTTAAAGTTAATAAAGTAATAACTTTTATACTTATTAAGAATTAAAAAATAATAAAAACTAATAGATTAATTAATTATATATTAGTTAAAGTGCTTTAGCTACTTAAGACCTATTTTATTATTAGTCTAGCTATTTAGAGATATTATAATAGCCTAATTATCTAGGAGGTTACTATCTTAGTACTAGTTAGCAAGGTAATATTAGCCCGCACTAATAATAAATAGCGGGACCACTTAGCCTTTTATATTAATTACCTAGATAATAGTAATCTATTTCTAGTTTCTAGGCTATATTAATTTTAGTCTTATATGCCTTTCTGAGCCTATAATAACTATTTCGCTTAAAATCACGCCTATTAGAAAGCTAACCTTATTAAAGTTATAGATATTAGCTAAGGTAATATTATATTTTATAATTATATTCTCTATAAGCCTAAACTAATTATAGATAATAGTTAGATCTTTATATTTAGCTCTCTAATAGTTATATTTATAAAAATAATATATCTTAAGCTCTTTATATTACTTAATAAAGTTAGAAGCCTAGTACTTATTAATAGGTAGCGCGTTATAGTTAGTAAGTAATTAATTAGCTATTTCTTTTATACTATATAGTCGAGGGGGAAATCTATATAAATCTAAGTTAAGAATAAACTAAACTATAATTTATTTCTCTAGATTAAATAGTTTGTGTAATTTAGGAATTTAATCGCGTCGAGATTATATGCCTTTTTAGCGGTGACCTAGCTTTTTAAGGTAGACTTTATAAATTAATATAGTATATTAGATATATAATTTTAGGTTATTTTAAAGGGCTTAGAGGGTAAGAAGGATACTAGCTTTATTATTAAATTAAGATATATTTAGTTATTAAAAATTAGTTAATTAAATAGAAATGCTATAAATTAAGGGATTTTTAAGATATATACTTATTTAGGATATATACTTATTATATATATTAACCTTTTAAAAAACCTTATAATAATTTTTTTAAATTTTTTAAAAAAGCCCTTTATAAAGAAATAATTAAATATATAATATAAATATACTTTTTTTATACTACCCTATAAGGAGTATTATAAGATTTTTTAAAAATATATAAAATAATATACTATAATATATATAATAAGTAAGTAGATTAGATAAGTAAGTAGATTAAGTATATTATATACTAAAATTAGAGATTTCTAAGCTTAATAAAAATAGCTATAAAATAGTTATAAATTTAAAAAAGCTATTTTAAGTATTTTACTATTATATTAACTATATATAATTTTACTAGATTTTTAAAAAAGTTTCTTTATAGAGAAATAGCTATTTATATAATATAAATAGACTTTTTAAATACTAGCTTACTAAGATTTTTTTAAAAATATATAAAAATTAATATTAATATCTTAGTATATAATATATTTAAACTTTTAATATTAGCTATTTTAGGCTTAGCCTAATTTTCTTAGAATTTTTTAAACTAATTTTATATTAAGTATAAGTCCCTTTATAAGGTAAATTAATCCACTTACTTATTTAATCCACTTACTTATTATATATATTATATTATAATATATATAATAAATAAGTAAAATAAATAAGTAAGTAAAATAAAAATCCCTTAACCTATATTATCTCTATTTAATTAATTAATTCCTAACCACTTAATATATTATAATTAAATAAAAAAGCTAATATCCTTTTTACTTTTTAAGCCCTTTAAAATAACCTAAAATTATCTCTTTAATACGCCGCAAAGATCTATAAAATTAGTCTTATAATACTATAGTATTAATAATAAGGTATTTTTTCTTTATATAATATTATACTAAAGTTATAGAAATTATTTAATTTAGAGAAATAAATTATTATTTAATTTATTTTTAACTTAGATTTATAAGGATTTCCCCCGCGATTATATAGTATTAAAGAAATAACTAATTAATTACTCGCTAACCGCGACGTACTACCTATTAATAAGTGCTAGGCTTTTAACTTTATTAAGCGATATTAAGAGCTTAAGATATATTTTTTTTATAAATATAATTATTAGAGAGCTAAATATAAAGATCTAGCTATTATTTGCGATTAGTTTAAGCTTATAGAGAATATAATCACGAAATATAATATTACCTTAGGTAATATTTATAACTTTAATGAGACTAGCTTTATAATAGGCCTAATTTAGAGCAGAATAGTCGTCATAGGCGCAGAAAGGCGTAGAAGACCGAAATTAGTACAGCCTGGAGACCGGGAATAAGTTATAGTTATTCAGGCGATCAATGCGGAAGGCCAGGCTATCCAGCCGTTCATCGTGGTTACGGGCTAATATCACCTCGCTAATTAGTACTAAGAAAGCAACCTCCCGGGCGATTAGGCTATTGCGACGTCTTAAAATGGCTGGACTGATAACGAGATAGGTCTTGAGTGGCTAAAGCACTTCAATCGGCACATAACTAACCGATCAACTGGTCCCTATCGTCTTCTAATCCTCGATGGGCATGAAAGCCACCACTCGGCCGACTTTGAGATATATTGCGAGGAGAATAATGAATTGGGGCTCGGGCGAGCCTGTTAGTCACGTGCTTGAACACGTGACCACTTGATTAAAAGAGGCATCTTCCGCCGCAGCTCTTAGCTAGCCATCCTTTTTATCTTTACCTTCTAATTTACCTCTTTTTTAACTGCTTATTAAGCAGCCCTCGCAGCCTCAATTGGCTGTGGGTGGTCTGTGTGTTGTGTTGTTGTTTCTCCATAGTTAAAATAATATCATCACGCTTTATATGCCGCCTCATTTATCTTATCTGCTTTAGCCTCTTGACGTTAAGTGCTTTAGGCTACTTAAAAAGACTTACGGTCGAGAAATAGAGCATCTAATTAGATACTCTATAACCCACGTTTTAAAGACTAAGTTCTTTCTAGCCTTTTATGCTATATATTAAGCTACTATAATAAAAAGAAATATTAAGGGAGGTTTTAAAGGAGCCAGGCTTATTCCTCTTAACCTAGAAAGTATATTCTTAAAGCTTAATATATAGCTATAGACTTTAATGCTGGTTAAGGAGGGAGCTAAACCCTTTACTTATTAGGTCTTAAGGACCTTAAAGACTATGCTTAAGGCTAGATCTTAGTCTAAATATCTTAAAAGATAAATTAAAAGGCATTAAAGTAGCTCCTTAGAGTTAATTCTTAAAGCCTTAAGGTCTCTTAAGAAGGGGATAAAGGCAATTATATATCAGGTTACCTTATTAGTTGCTAAGAATAAAGACCTTTAAGAGGCAAATAAGATACTTAGTTAGCGCTAAAGGGCAAAAAGAACCTAGCTATAGAAAAGAGGGGTTATAATAGTAGAGGAAGGAAGGCAGGTAATTAATTAAATAGATATTAATACGCAGGTAGTAGCTAAATTATCGCGGAGTAGTAATTAAGGGAGGTTAGCGCGACTAGGGGTTTAGTATTATAGTATCTACGGTAAGCTTAGCTATAATATAAGGACTTATTAGGTAGTAATTAAGATATCTAGGGAAGAGTATAGTAATAAGTTTTAATTAATTAAATAATTTATTATATTTTTATAGTAATTTTTATTTTAAAAGTTAAAAAAAGTATTTTACTTATTTATTTATTTTACTTACTTATTATATATATTATATTAAAATAATTTCTTAATTAATATATTTTAATTTTTTATTTTCTTTTAATTTTTTTTTTTAATTTCTTTTTAATATTTTTATCTTAGCGTAATTTTTTTATTTAGCTAAACTTAAGAAAAAACTTTAATCGGGGTTGCGTTCATAGCTGCCGACGGAGAAGAAGGTTCCTCCATCGTTCCACTGCCGGTCTACCAATCAAGCATCCAAGACATCGAGAAAACGTATACGTCATTATATTACAATGGTCTTTGGCATTGACAATTGCGCATGGATTTTTCCGGTTAATTCAGGCTGAAGTTGCTTGCATCATTGGCCGAAGTTTATCGGGATTTTCGGGGCTGTAGGTTTAAGTCCAAATGTTTAAAGCGGTGTTACAGAGCTCAGCACATCTCTTTGCTTGCGCGAAGACATCCAACGCGTACTTTACAGGGATCTAAGCCAATTACAGCTAGTAGCTCACTTAGCTCACTTTGGCTGCAATATGATAATAACAGCTCTCTACTGAACTTCTGAGACACTTAGATAGTGCGTTGGCAGTGGGGCGAGTACGCGTTGGATGTCTTCGCGCAAGCAAAGAGATGCGTATGCAGCCTTGGTGATCTTTACTTCGTGCTGAAGGCTACGCAGTGGAATGACGTACGGGTGGTCAGCGATGCTTGCCGGACACGTCAGAAGGTTGGCGGAGCATGACTCCACAAACTTGCCGAGCTGCAGGATTTCTTTTGTGGATATAAGAAAGGGAAATCGCCGTGTGCCATCTGGCATTCTCGGATGTTTGCCACCATAAATTATTAACGGTCAGCGTTTCATCAACCCATACGCAACCACGGAAGTAACACCCCTCAACATGGCACCTTATCTGGATCCCCAAAACCAAAGCTTTGCCGACGAAGTGGCCAAAGGCCCACCTCTCTATACCAAATCTTACCAGGAAGCTCGTGATGTCTTGGAAGGCATACAGAGCTACAAAACTGCTTCCGATATCCAGATCGAGGAAGTCAAAGTTTCAGTAAATGGAGAAGATGTTGTTACTGTCATCTTCCGTCCCGCAAATGCTCAAGGAAATCTCCCCTTGATCTTTTACACTCATGGCGGCGGATGGATTCTTGGAAGGTCAGCCGCAGCGACCCTGTAACCCCTCTTCCATTTCTTGCGTGCGCTAACACTCTACAGTCCAACCGTGCATGGAGCTTTGATGGAGGACTTTGTGCGCCAGACTGGTGCTGCAGTTGTCTTTCCTTACTACACCCCAGCTCCAGAGGCGCAGTACCCTACTCAGTTTGAGCAGACATATGGTGTGCTGGAGCATTTTGTTAACAATGGGGCTAAGTACAACCTCAAAGTTGATCGATTAGGTCTCGCAGGTGATAGTGTTGGTGGTGAGTTCGATTGCTCATGTTGTTCGTCACCAGTCTAACCCTAAGCGCACAGGCCACTTGGCTATCGCTATGACTCAACTTGCTCAAAGTCGAAATCTGCCATCCAAGATTGGCCAACTCGTACTTCTCTATCCCGTCACGGACACCCAAGGGAAGTCAGAAACCTACAAGACATTCAAGAACGGGCCGTACTTGTCTGAGAAGACGATGGAATGGATGATTACAGCATTCCTGCCGAGGGAAGAAGACAGGAAGCTTCCTCTGACTTCGCCTCTGGAGTTTGCGCCTGATGAGATTCTTGCCAAGTTCCCTCCCACAACCATCTTCGTGTCAGGAGCGGACCCATTGATTGGAGAAGGTGTAGCCTTTGGCCATCGTCTCCAACAGCTGGGCGTTGATGCAGCAATCCTTAGGGCGGAGGGGTTGATCCATGACTTTGCGCTTCTGGGACCCATCCGCAAATCCCCAACGGCTCGAGCTATAGTTGAGCTTGCGTCTGCAAAACTGCTGAAATCTGTTTCGAACAATTCATAGCTTCTGCGGACTGAGAGGCAAAGAGACAGGGTTAGGTGCGCTCCCATGGTGAAGCAGTTTCTTGTCACAATTCGAAGTCTACGATCCAGCGAGATTTCGAGACCTACTCCAACGATTGCTGCTAGCATTACGACGTAATACTCGTATCCGAGTCTATTTACGCGCGATATCTCTCTAATTTATTATAAAATATATTATTATTGGAAAGTAACCACTGCACTAAAAAGTAGGTGCCGCACCTTTAGTTAGGTACAGCGGCTCTAATCCAGTATATGCATTACTCAATATGTCCCTTCAGCGAGGCTCCCTAGGAGGCACGCCGGTAATCTTCTCAGCGCAGAATCACTCCTTATTTTCTGGATTTTGACCTCTGGGTCATTAAGGTGCGGTTACCCAATCGGGTAGTTATAGGTGCGCTTAGTGCCCCAGTTGCATGCATTATCTGGATCGGGATAGTGGTAGTTCATCCAAGGCTGGCCGTGAACCATGTGCGGGCGGTTCTTCTGAAGGCGAATCCGATGCAGATTCCACGTCTCCACAAAGTCGAAGGACTCTTGCCTAATATATCTTCAAATACGGCGTACATGGCGATCTGATCCTGCAACGTGTCACCGTCAAAGTCCCCGTCTCGGGCGAGTTCACCGAAGTAGGTAGTCTACCCACTGCCGGGAGGGGACATGAAGCATGCTCTCCCACCATTTTTCAATCTTGACATTCTTTGTGCTCGGTGCTATGACAATCGTGTGATTCCTGAGGGATAAACCGGACGTGCTAGGTTTATATCGGCAGTGGGGATACTAGCGTTACCTTAAATAGGGTATAAGTCACGTCTAGTAATATGCTCAAATATATTTAAGTATAACGAAGTTATATTAATAGCCAAGGTAGCTAGTATGTAAAGAAGTGCAAATAAGGGCATTCTATATACTTAGGTGGCTCACGGTTCGTGAGTCATAGCTCGTAGTGAGCCGTGAGTCGTATCGTGAGTCTTGTTCGAGAGACTCACGGTACGTACTCGCCGAGGGCATAAGCCATGGTTTAATTAGAGGTCACACGTGACCCCGGCGGTTGTCATAACCGGTGCCATGACAGGTGCCGCCTTATAGGAATCCTTTAGGCGCTTCCCTTGCTGGAAGACTTGCCCATTCCACTCTACCCGCCAATTCGCGGCCAAGGCAAAGTTCCAAAGGGCTGCGGCGATAAGCGGAGTTTCGCTGCCTTTGTCCGCCTGCAGATACCATGGTCGGAAGCCATAGGCGTCACACGCAGTCAAGTACTGTTTCAGGACGCTCAAAGCCGTTGTAGCGGAGTGGACAACATAGAGTTAGATGATATTCCGTGAGTAGGCATTGATTGCGGCGTATATCTCGAATCCATGTGCCTTCAGCTTATCGTAGCCGTCAATGCACCACTGATAGTTTGGTCCCGGCACAAGGAATTGCTCCTTTTTCCGCCGAAACATCCTTTTCCCTATCTCGACCTTGTTTGGGAACATGATTTTTTACATCGCCAAGAGAGGATCTCTTGGTACACAGAGCTGTTTCTGTTGACGAAGGTAAGGCTGAAGAAGGCTTTTGCCGTATCCGGAAATGGTGTTGGATCGTTGTGTCATCTCGGTGATGACTTGCTCTGTCTTCTCCAGCAACCCAAGACGTTCTTCGTCACTGTTGATTCTGCGTACCCAGCGGCGGTCTGGGTGGAGCCTAATTCTCTTCAGCCCTTCTTTGGCGATCGGACAGCCCTGCCTTCGTAGGACGCTCAGTGTCTGCTTCTCACTGAGCCCAACGCGAAATATCGGGTCGCGGATAGCCTCTATTAGCTGGGGACTTTCTTGGGTTCGGGTTTGCTGGCGTGGGAGATCCCAACTCGCGATTCGGCGAGAGACTGCGCTGAGATTGACGGTGACATCATGATGCTTCCGACCCTTATACTGAATCTTGCATTGCGAAACACCGTTGAGGTAGAGATGGGTGATATAGTCGCGGTATTGATCAATTGAGTTGGGAGGACGTGCCATTTCGGAACTGGGGATGTCGCAAAGGGAGGTTAGAGACATTCCGGGTTCTGAAAACCGCAAAAGGGGGGCGTTGCGGGCTTGTCAGATGCGCTAATCCGCAGCGGCATGGCCACTGGCCCGCAGCGGTGCAGTCCCTCCCCCTACTCCTCGGCCAGCTCCTGCCTTGACTCCATTTGGCGAAGTAGCTGAGGCCAGCTTTGAAGAGAGAAAGCTTATTGCGCTAGAGACCATCGCTGGGGCTGCTCAGCCCTGGACTGTGAGCAGATTCAGGTCATTGGATACAACTTCGAGTACTGACTTCTTATCCAGCAGCTCAATCAACTGGACAAGGAGGAGGGGATTGATGAGGGGGGAGAGGATGACTAGGAAGATAAAGGAGACTAAGCGGTGTTGGTTTCGAACCCGACTACCGCATGTCAAGGTGTTAAGGGCAAGAATCGTAACCGCCGTGAATAACTTCATAGTTACAATGAAATCTAACCCACAGGCAGCAGGATACTGTCTATAGGATCAACAGACTGAGCATGCGTATAAGAGACCGACTCTCGTCGCTCCTTTAGATAGAAAACCAGGCGCTTATCTACTCTTGGCTATCTATTAGTGCATGCGATACCACATGAGGCCACATCTTGCTTTGAAGGAATTGAAATGCACTCTGCTAGTTCCAAGCCCAGCCATCAAGATCTTCAGCATGACAACAAAAAGCTTGAGGATGATTTCGTTGAGTTGCGTGAGGAGTGGAAGGAATTGGGTAGGGCTCTGAGCAACCTCCGAGCCAAGCACGAGACAGTTGGTCAGTTGGTCGATCAGGATATCGTCGAATCCACAAGGAAACTGAGATATAACATCACGAACCTTTCTGGACAATGGCCCGGATGTTGGCCTGCGAAGAGGATGCCGACAGGGCTGCAGTACCTACACTATCTCCAGCCCACAACGCCGGAGAGTTCGGGCTACCGGACCTTGCTCAATGATCCTGGCCGACGCTCGCATATCATTGAAGCTTTCATTTGGAGGGTGCTCATTGGTGAGGTGTTTGGGGGGTTTCGCTGGGCGGGTGAAGAGATTGCTCCGAGCATCAGTAGCCTTGAGAAATGGCTAGCAGCAAGTGAGTTCACTATTTGTCAAAGGGCCTCATATATCGATCTTGGTACTAATTCAGAGAAACAGCAAGCAAATCCAATTCTCCGAGCCGTTCCGACCTTCAGATGTGGACGTCAAAGACCACCGAGCTGCTCTTGGAAGCGTTTGCCGCTCGAGGTCATCATGGGAAACAGGAAGCTTCGGACCGTCTTCAACCCTTCAAGAGTGGTGAAGCTCGTTATTTCACCAGCGCTGGCAAAGTGTCGTGACCCTGACGGCGAGAACTACAAAGAAGAGACTGTCGCGATAAACATGGTTGTGTCCTGTAAGGGGTTCTAGAACTAGACCGTCGAAATAGCATAGTTAGGGGTATTTTACGGTATTTTGTTTTGATGCCGCCATGTATGAACTGTGCCCTTTGCTCTCGTGGCTGGTGGCCTCTTTTACAGTGACCAGTGATAAAAAGAAAGAAGAATCACCTAGCTCTAATGTTTTCTTCTTCGGTCGTTAGTCTCCAGATTTGTTCGTCTTGCTTCGGGGCACCTTGGTGCCATGACACGAGTCAAGAGGCCGCTCGAATGGCACGCCTGGTGAACACTTAGGGAATGGCAGGTCATGTTCCAGTGTTTTTGCCCAGTCACTTGAAACATTACCTCTCTAGGACCCTCAGCCACAACAGCAAAAGATGTAGTTTAATTCATGATTTCATCAAAACCCAATACGTAAAACACCGTAACATGGCATGGATTGTTTCCTTTGGAGTTATACTAGCGTGAGTTAGTCAATAAGACTGATGGTAGGTTTTGAACTTGGTCTGAGGCTGTAAACCTAAGAGGAAAATGTAGAAATAAGAACAACGCGTCCCCACGACACTGCGTAAAGATCACCTTCCAACCACATAAAGGCCGAAACGGCTCATAAATGCACACCCTTCAACGCCTCTCTTTCCAGCGCATCCTCGCTTCCCTAAGTTCCGCAAGCTCTCGCTGCTTACGCTTATCCTGATAGATGAGCACGCCCAGTGTCCCAACACACACAGCGATGGCCGATCCAAAACAAGTCGCAATGATCTTTCCCGCAAGCCCGATCTCATTGTGCATCTCCATGCAGATAGTGTGTCCGTAGGTTCCTTCGGTTGCGCACAGAAGGCCAGGAGAGCAGGCACTCTTTGTAATGTTTGTGGAATAACATTCAAGGGTTGATACATGCCCGTCAGAAGATTCGACGGGACAGATTGTAGTGGACTTGATGGTTGTGGAAAAACAAGAGGCCCCAACTGAAGTGGTAGTCTCAGTTTCGGTGCTGCTTGTGGTTGATGACAGTGTGCTCGATGGCAACGTGCTCGATGGCTGGCTGCTTGGCTGCGTCGACGAGAGCAGCGTGACTTCTGTGGACGTTGATACTGCAGTCGATTCCTGAATCGTGGTGGATTCCAGTTCTGCAGAGCTTGAGGCGCGTTCCTCGGTTGTTGCAACGGGATCAGCAGAGGAAACAGACGCGTTATCGGTGGTTTCTGGCTCCTGGCTTGCCGAGTCCTGGCTTTCCGTTTGCTGACGTCGTTGCCTTTGGTGAGAGCCTTTCCCACTCTCCTCGCCTTCCCATAGCTTTCCATCTGAAGTCGACTCGGTGCGTTCCAATGGGACGCAGCTGGCGGCGACGTAGCAGGCATTTTCAGCTTGTTTCCCAACGCCACGGTCACGGGACGCCAAGCAATCATGCAATATTTCTGGGTAGCGACAATCCAGGGCAAGAGCAAGGTCAGGGTCATATCTCGCAACTCTGTTCTGACGAGCGTCAACACGAGAAGATGCTATAGCCAACAAGGCCAGCACGGAAAAGAATCGCATTCTGATGATGCGATAACTTAAAGAAATGAATGAGCAGAAGTTGGTTTCAAGAGCTTGGTCGTTCTAGCTCAAGACTCCGAGGTTGTGATTTGTGATGTGTGTGGCTCTCACTTCTCTTCTGGGCAGCACCCACGAATATATCAATCCCAAAGCATCTGAAAACTACCTACGATATTTCCTTATCTGTGCATCGCTAGAAATGGTACCAGATCACTGCTTTGTCAGTCAGCTGCTATAATAAGAACGGTCTGATTCCGTAGGGCTGTGTTGGTCGTCCCTGTTCTGGAAAATCCGATATTGAAGCCGCTTAGTCATAGGAACAAGATGAACCTTAAACAAGGGGGGGTGAGGTTATTCGTCATCGTCTTTTTTTCGGTGCCCATGCTCTACTGAGATACCCTCGTTTATCCCCACTAAAGACCTTGGGCACAGCCTTGACTCATCCCACATTCCGAGACAAGCTATTCTAGGGTCTGACGATCCGCGGCAACGTTTACCGACCTAATTTTACATTTTAGTCGTAAAGCATTACCAACAGTGTCGCGCCTCCCATCTCAGAGCCGCGTCATTAACGCGCTTGAATCCTGCCGGAGGCGAGTAGCCATCCCACCAGTGCGGGTCCCCGGGGCAATGAAGGGATCTCTTACCGCCCTTTACCTGCTCTCTCTAGGGTGTTAAGGCCCTGATCTTTTCGTGACAAAACAAGAAGTGTGGATCCCCTCAAGGTACTTCCTTGGCGCATAAAATTCGCGAAGTACCGCTTATACCCCCTGTCGCGGAATTATGCATAGCGTGTCTTAGTCAGAACGGACTTTCGTCGGAATAGGCCTAGCTTTTGGCCTAATGCTGGTCGGCTGAAGACTCTGCCTGTGACATAGCTGTTAGTATCACGACGCGACCCCCTTGTGCGAGCCTTATAAACCTGTCTAACGTTGACTAATAACGACGATGCCTTCGTCTCAATAGCCCTCGACGCCGCCAGACCGCCAAAGCATATAGCCGGCCAGTAAGGCTATTCCCGACACCTAATATACCGTCGATGATGCCTAATCCGAAGTTGATTCTGCCGATAAAGATGACGCCTCCCTCCCTCCACCGAGCCAGTTGGCGACGGAAATAATAGTGGCAATATGAGTACTGGCCCTGAGGCGGCCGCCGCTGATGATGCCGAAGAAGAAGAAGCCTAGATGGACCTAAGGGCAGATAGCCTTGCTTTTGGAGCTCTATGGCGAGGTAAGATTAGCTGGCGAGCTTAAGAATGGAAAGGCATAGACTTTAAAGGTTATATATACTAAAATCGCTATATGACTCTATAAAGAGTGGCTAGGCATTGAGTTTAATTATCTTAAGGTAAAGCAGAAGCTTAAGTATCTCGTGAGACTTTAAAAAGCCTTCTTAGTAATTAATAGCTTTAGTAGTATTTCTTATAAGCTAGATATAGGGATAGTACTTATTAGTAGTAATCTCTAGAAATACTTTATTAAGAAGTATAATAAACCAGCGAGGGTCTTAAAAAGGCATAGCTTATAGTATTATAAGCTATATAAAAGGGCTTTTTTAGGTAGCAAGGAGGTAGGGTTAATTATAATTAAAGTGACTAATTATAATAGTCTTAATATACTTTATATTATAGAATTATTAAATAAGAATAAGTTTAAAGAAAAAAAAAATTAATTACTTAGGAAAGTAATTAAGATACTTTTATTATATTAATATTATCTTCAAGTTAAGCATAAAGCCTTAAATTAACCTAGAAGTAAAGATTAGAGTTATTATAGTTATTAAATAATAGTCTAGTAATGCCCTCTGCTAAGAGACTCTATCGCGTAGTAGAAATAAGTAGTTAGACTGCTATAGAGGCGATAATCTCGGCGATTATAGCCTCACGGCGGTAATTATAGTATATAGTTAGGGTAAATAATATAGAGAATGCTATTTGCGATATTAAGGAGCGGTTTATTAATAAAGTGATTAATAAGGAGATTAAAAGCTTTATTAATTAGGTTATCTAGGACTAGGCCTATGTGATATATTATAATAGCTTATAGCTAAGGTTTAAGAAGAGGTTATTTAGAAGATATATAAGAGGAGGGTAAGCTAAGGACTTATCTATAAGGGTAACTTCTATGCCTTTCTTATATAAGGAATTTATAATTAATAAAAAAGAGATTTTATAATTAAAATAATAAAATAAAAGTTTTTTATTTTAATTATAATATTATATTATAATATAATAAAAAAGGTAATATAAAAAGGTATTAAAGGTAATAATAATAAAGGATAAAGTTATATATAATAAAGGAGTCTTATAATAATAAGGCTTAAAATATAGGCTTATTATTAATATATAATACCTTAATGCTAAGCTATAAGTAACTTAAAGTAATTATTTCTTTTTAAAGTTATATAAACTTATTAAAATAACTTAAATCTAATTAAAATTTATTTTATTAATTAAATAATTTATATAAATACTATTAATACTTTTTAAATAATTATATTTAATTATTTAAAGCTATTATTATCTCTTAAAATATATTATATTATTATATAATAATTAATAACTAATATATATAATAAGTATATATTATATATAAATATATATTATACTTTTTTATACCTTTAAGATAGAAATTATAATAAAAATACTATAAATTATTTTATTAATTAAAATTACTTATTATACTTTTCCCTAGATATCTTAATTATTACTTAATATATTCTTATATTATAACTAGGCTTATTATAAATACTATAATATTAAACTCTTAGTTATATTAACCTCCCTTAATTACTACTCCTTAATAATTTAGCTATTACCTATATATTAATATCTATTTAATTAATTACTTATCTTTCTTTTTTTATTATTATTACCTTTTTTTTTCTATAATTAAGTCTTTTTTACCCTTTAGCGCTAACTTAGTATCTTATTTACCTATTTAAGTTCTTTAACCCTAGCCTTAAGTAAGATAACCTTATATATAATTATTTTTATTCCCTTAGAAAAAGACTATATAGCTTTTAGAATTAACTCTAAGGAGCTATTTTTATACCTTTTTATTTACCTCTTAAGGTAATCTAACTAAGATTAAGCCTTAAGTATAGTCTTTAAGGTCTTTAAGACCTAAGGGGTTAATAGTTTAGCTACCTCCTTAAGTAGCATTAAAGTTTATAGCTATATATTAAGCTTTAAGACTATACTTTCTAGGTTAAGAGGAATAAGCCTAGCTCCTCTAAAGGCTAACTTAATATTTTTTTTTATTATAATAACTTAAAATGCGATATAAAAGGCTAGAAAGAACTTAGTCTTTAAAATATAAGTTATAAAGTATTTAATTAAAAGCTCTATTTCTTAATTATAAGTATTCTTAAGTATATTAAAGCACTTAATATTAAGTAACTAAAGTAAATAAGATAAATAAGGTAATATATAAAGCCTAATAATTTTATTCTCTTTATAATATCTCTTAAATTTAATAAAATAATAATTTTTATAGCTATTAAGAATTAAAAGATAATAATAACTATTTAATTACTTAGCTATATATTAATTAAAGTACTTAAGCCACTTAAGACTAGTCTTATTATTAGTCTAGCTATTTTAGGTCATCGCAATAGCTTAATCGCCCGGGAGGTTATTTTCTTAGTACTAGTTAGCGAGGTAATATTAGCCCGCACTAATAATAAACGGCGGGATCGCTTAGTTATCTATATTAATCGCCTAGATAGCTATAATCTATTCTTAGTTTCTAGGCTATACTAATTTTAGCTTTCTATGCCTTTCTATACCTATAATAACTATTCCGCTCTAAATTATACCTATTATAAAGCTAGTCTTATTAATATTATAAATATTATTTAATTAGATATTATACTTTGCGATTATATATATTATAAGTATAAACTAGTTATAAATAATAGCTAGATCTTTATACTTAGCTCTCTAGTAGTTATATTTCTAAAAAAAAAATATATCTTAAGCTCTAGGTATTATCTAATAAAGTTATAAGCCTAATATATACTAATTAGTAGTGCATCGCGGTTAGTAAGTAATTAATTAGCTATTTCTTTTATACTATATAGTCTAGGGAGAAATTCTTATAAGTCTAGGTTAAGAATAAAGTAAATAATAATCTATTCCTTAAGATTAGATAATTAATGCGATTAGGAGATCTAATTATATCGCGATTAAATGCTATTTTGCCAGCGATATAGCCTATGCTTAGAGATCTTATAGAGGTTTATAGCGCATTAAATGCTTAGTTTTAGGTTATTTTAAAGTACTTAAAGAGTAAGAAGAGTTTTAGCCTTAGTATTTAAGTCTAATATATTTAATAATTAAAGAATTAATTAATTAGATAAAAAGTTAGGTATAAGAGGGAAAAGTATAATATATGCTTATATATAATATATACTTATTATATATATTAATAATAAAAGCCCTATTTATTACTTATAATCTATAATATAATTACCTTATATAAGAGCCTTATTATTAATACCTAGCTAATAATAATAATTATTAATTATAATAAAAGAATACCTTTTTAAATTATTATAATATTTTTAATTTTTATATAATTTATAATATTATTAAGTTATTTAAATCTCTAGAGGCATAAGTATTATTTAATATATATTAAGTAATATTTAAATAATACTTTATAAAGAAATAATATATTTATTATAAATTATTAATTTTACTTCTAGGCCTTATAATAAAGCTAAGAAAGCTTTTAAATAGTCTTAATATATAACTTATAAGAAAAGTAAGGTAATAATATATAAATAATTCTTTTTTAACCTTATTAATTTTACCTTTATATTATTATTATTATTATTTTTCTTTAAGCCTAGCCTTATAATATAACCTTTTTATTTAAATAACCTCCTTATAATATTTCTTATATTTATCTTATTACTTTTTTATTATAATCTTATATAAAATTAATAAATTACTTACCCTTATATTTTTATTTATTTATATCTTAATACTCTCTAAAAGCTTTAAATCCTCTTATAATAATTCCTTTTCTCCCTTAGTTAATTTAATAAAGTTTTAGAGACTAATATATATATATATAAAGAGAACCTAAGTACAAATAAAGTATTTTAGCGCTAAGTAATATATAATCCTAAATTTCCTCTTTACTTAGCTAAAAACTAGCTCTATAGTAATCTAGAGCCTTAAGTACTATAAGTTATATAGCTCTTTCTCGTTTTATAGCCTATCCCTTAATACCTCCTAGTTATTAAGATAATATTTAACTCTAGCATAGGGGATTAATAAACTAGCCCGTGATTTAAAGCCTATATCGCTAATATAAAAGCGGTTAGGAGGGATCTTAAAGCTTTTCGAGTATATATGCCGCATTAATAAGGCGTTATTAATAGACCCTTTATAGCCCGCTAGTATATATAAGAAGGTACTATTAAGCTAGACTATATAGAGTATATTTTATATAATTACTAACTTCTTATTATATTATTTTCTCTACTTTATACTTAGTATATATATATTAATATAAGTATTATTAATAGCGCTTATATACCTATAAAAATACTTACTTCTTAGTTTTATAATAGTTTCTAAGCAAATAAAGCTATTATTAGGCTATAAGATAAAGGCAATATATAAATTAATAAATGCTTTTACCGCTAATATATATAATAAGCGAGCGCCACAGACAAGCAAGCGCCGCACTTTTCCTTCCTATACCTAACTTTCTACTTTATTAATTAAATCTTCACCACTAAATATATTAGACCTAAATACTAAGGCTAGAATGCTTCTTACCCTTTAAGCCCTTTAAAATAACCTAAAACTAAGCATCTAAAGCGCTACAGGGATATATAAGATTAATGAGCGGCGGCTACGTCGCCGCTAGCAGGGCATTTAATCCCGACGCGATATTATCCTAAATTTACGCCGACTATCTAATCTAGAGAAATAGATTATAGTTTAATTTATTCTTAACCTAGATGCGCGAGGTTTTCCCCCGCGATTATGTGTTATTAAAGCAATAGCTAATTAACTGCTTGCCGACCGCGATGCGCCACTTATTAGTAAGCGCTAGGCTTCTAACTTTATTAAGCGATAAGAAAAGCTAAAGATATGTTTTTTTTATAAATATAATTACTAGAGGGCTAAGTATAAAGATCTAGAGGAAATCTAGAAGTAATTTCGGCTTATAGCAAATATAATCACGAAGTATAATATCTAATTAAATAATATCTAGAACTTTAATAAGACTAGCTTTCTTATAGGTATAATTGCAAGCGGAATGGTTATTATTAGCGCAGAAAGGCATAGTTAACTAAAATCAATATAGCCTAGAAGCCAGGAATGGATTATAGTGATTCAGGCGATCAATGCGGAGGGCCAAGCGATTTAGCCGTTTATCATAGGTGCGGGCTAATATCACCTCGCTAACTAGTATAAAGAAAGTAACCTCCCGGGCGATTGGACTATTATAACCTCCTAAAATGGCTAGACCGATAACGAGACCGGTCTCGAGTGGCTAAAGCACTTTAACCGGTATATAATTAAGCGATTAAATAATCACTATTATCTTCTAGTCCTTAATAGCTATAAAAGTCATTACTCTATTAACTTTAAGAGATATTATAAGGAAAATAAAATTATTATACTTTATATACCGCCTTATTTATCTTATTTATTTTAGCCTCTTAATATTAAGTACTTTAGCTTACTTAAAAAAGGCTTATAATTAAGAAATAAAGTATCTAATTAAATATTTTATTACTTATATTTCTAAGACTAAGTTCTTCCTAGTCTTCTATACTACTTATTAAGCTATTATAATAAAATAAAATATTAAGTCTGCTTTTAGAGGGGCTAGACTTATCCCTCTTAACCTAGAAAGTATAGTCTTAAAGCTTAATGTCACGGCCATGACATGGGCCAGGCGGGGAAGCATGGCAGAAAACACTCTGACTAAGCAGGACCGAGGAAACCGAACGTCGCTCCCATGGGTCCCAGGACCGAACGTTGAAAACGTCGGCCCTACCAATGGACCGAACCCAGAGAACGTCGGTCCAAGGATTGATCCCAAGTATATAGAACACGCTCATTGTACTTTCTTATGTACTAGCTACCTCAGCTATCAATACAACTTGGTTACACTCAATACCATTGAGCATATTACCAGACGTGACTTACAACCTATTGCTCAGACTACGCCCAGCACTCTCTGCCAACATAAACCCTGCACGACCGGTTTATCCCTTGGGAAACACACGATCGTCACACGTTGATAGCTCTTGTTCAGTAGTGTACTGCATACTCTGAGCAATACTGTTACCATGGCACCCAACACTGGATCTCCTTCTACCCCTCGCAGCAAGCTGCCTGTCACCCCCCAACAGGGACAGCCCGCGACCAAACCAGAGGAACCTAACATCCCGATGGACACTGATGACGATGGCGAAGAACACATCGTCCCGGCCTCACACGAAGATGAAGTCCGCAAACTCAGAAATAAGTACAACCACCTGAGCATCCAGCATAACAACCTCCTGGACGGCGCACGCAACAACGCCAGGATCACTCAGGAACGATTGGCCAGCATGGAGGCATCCATGAACGACATGCAGGAACGCTTCCGCCAAGCCATGGAACAGCAACAGCAGCAATACCAGCAAACAATCAACGAACAACAGAACCGGATCGACCGACTCACCACGCTCCAAGCCCAGCAAAATGACCTGGCACAACAGCAGGTTCACGATCTCGGCAACCTGACGTTCGAGCACACCGCCGCTGGTACTACCCACAAAGACATCGGCGAGATCATCAAACCCAAGGACCCAGAACCATTCAACGGACAGGCCACCCACGTCAGGACGTTTCTTACGTCCCTCAGAGCATACCAACGGTACTTTCCCACCAGGATGGCCAGTGCCGAAAGCAAGGTCCTACACGCCAGCAGATGCCTCACGGGTAACGCACTCACTTGGTTTGAACCCAAGCTGCGCGACTTTCTCGGGAATGAACCCACCGAGGAAACACAACTCCTTTTCGCCGAATACGAAAACTTTGAAGAAGCGATCAGACGCAACTTCGGAACCATCGATGAAGAACAACAGGCCACGCAGAAACTCAAGAACCTGCGACAGACAAAGGCCGCCTCGACCTACGCAGCCGAGTTCACACAAATCACCTCATTTCTCAATTGGGGAACAAGTGCCCTTCAGATTGCTTTCTACGAAGGACTCAAGGATGAGGTGAAGGACGAACTCTGCAAAACGGAAAAACCCGACAATCTCCAGGACTACATCGACATGACTATCAAGATCGACAACCGACAGTTTGAACGACGCATGGAAAAATCCAACAAAGGACGAATTTGGGGCAATAAGAACAACGCCAACCAATCTCGAAGGCGAGAACAGACCAGGGGCAACACCTCCTACGGGACCCACGCAGGACCTATGGAACTTGGAGCAGCCCAGAAGGACAGCAAGGACATTGAATGTTACTACTGCCACAAGAAGGGACACAAGGCAAATGAATGCCGAAAGAAGCAGCGGGATACGGAGGAGGGACGCTATCAACCAAGGCCACGACAACCCCTCCCAGAAGGTAAGAAACAGGTAAGATCCACCTGGGCAGATACCGAACCCCAGACGGCCATCCGCACCGTTAGAACACTCGGAATGGCTCGACAAGGATACGACAAAACCGGCATCCAACCAGATGAGCTGGACATGCCACACAGCCAAGTATACCTCTCAGAAAAACAGGCGGAAGGCAACTATATGATCAACAACATTACGAAGGAACGACTCCACGAACCAGTCAAACCTCAAAAGAACAACCGCTCGCACATTACAGAACACGTGGGATGGAAACCACTCCCAGAGCCCAACAAGGGAAGACAGCAACCAGGCAACTTGATGTCACAACGTACCATCGCCGTGACCAGACGCGCCGAACCCAAAATCGAAGAACCCACGACACCCCCTTCAGCACAACAACCATCGAACGAACAAGCCGACTTCCAAGAAGCCGCCGCAGAAGGATTTGACCACAAGAAATGGATTGTGGGATACGAAGAAGAAGGAACAACTTTTGGTGCCCGCCACAGTCCACCGAAGGGACTGCCGACAAGATGACCCCACACGGTGCAACCATACCCTATGCCCTCGACACCAGATTGAGGCATCACGGGAATACGATGAAATCTGCGAACGACAAAAAACAGACCAACACAGCAGACTGCCACGCAATGATTGGATTGCCAAGACAAGCAGTAGCAACATCAATCGAACCAAGTTCGAGCACAAGGCTCGACAACTACAGAGAGAACTACGCCAGGAGCGCTCTAGGAAGCCCCGGAAAAGCGACAAAGAACTATGGGAGGAGGAAGACTACCCCCAACTGTACGACGAAAACAATAACAGGTACTGGAACAGCCTAAGGAAAGGTACATCCAGACCGCACGAGAACATGTGGAAACGTCAGATGAGCAAGAAATTTGCATTCGAGCCTACCATCGGGAATTGGCCGAAAACCCTCGACATCCGGAAGCACCTTTCAATCCACGAGACGACGTAAGGACATACCCGACACACCAGGAGCATGCTAGCATCTCTTGGATGTCGTGCCAACACCATTGGTGCGAAACCCACCGAGAGGAGAAGCAAGAGCAAGATTGCTTCCCCGTCCCACTACCACATCAACCAAACCATAAACCCTACCTATGGTACGAAACGGAAGGGTACAAAGTGGTACACTGGTATGAATCCATCGGCGTCGCGAACGCGCGATATTCTTCAAAACTCTACCACGCCACTCAGGAGAAGAAACGGATCACTCACAAGATCGAGGACTGGCAAAAGACGATCAGCCAGGAAAACGAAGAAGACCCCGGAGCCGAACAAGAACGGCAGTACCAGGACTGGCTGCACAAAAAGGACGACACGCACGACTACGACGCCTGCGCAAACAGCGAGTGTGAATTTGATCACACAAACTACGCTCTGGCAATGTCAAAAAACTAGACACCCCATCCGACACAGGGCGACGGGTGGATGAACAAGGAATACATTACCCCAGAAGGCCCTCTACTCCACCACCGGAGTACACAGGCGACGATGCCTAGAACTGAAAGTACGAGTCAGAGGAGAATGGTTGAACGCTTTAGTGGACAGCGGAGCTGAGCAGAACTACTTCGACCCGACAACGGCGAATAGGCTCAGGCTACCATGGAGGTACAAACAGACGCCTTACTCGGTTGTCAACCTAGAAGGAACCCCTTTCGACTACAACAACGGTATCATCGACAGCGAGATTGATCACCTCAAAGTTTTCGTTGAAGGAAAGAACCAGGGCATTTCATTCGACGTTGTACCGAACAAGCAACATGATCTTGTACTCAGGTACCCATGGTTACAACGATTCAACCCACATTTTGACTGGAAGACTGGCCAAGTGCTCTCTTTCAACGATGAGACACCTTCCACAGCAAATGACGACTCAGAATACGACACGAGATCTCAAACTTCTACCGAAGGAACCGGAGAAGCCAGGCAGAGGCCAACACGAGACACCTCTCCACCCACAGGGACAAGACACAAACATCAAAAAGGACGAAAACGACAGCGACAAAGGATGATCGCACGAGTCATGCAACAGTTTCATGAACTCGAAAAGGACCTAGCTCCACAAAAGAAACCACAGGATAACCCGGAAGAAGAAGAGCGACTCAAGAACATTCCATGGCAGTATCGCATCTACAAGAAACTCTTCGCGGAAGAACTCGAAACAGGCCTACCCGAGCATACACACTACGACCTAGAAATTGAGTTCATCGATGGGAAGCAACCCGGCTTCAGCAAACTCTACCCACTCAACGAAGCACAACTACCAGTGTTGAAGGAATACATCGAAGACATGATACGGAAAGGATATATCAGGGAAAGCAAGTCATCTGTCGGATACCCCGTCATGTTCGTTCCGAAGAAAAACGGAAAGCTCCGGCTTTGTGTCGACTTCAGGATGCTCAACGCCATTACGGTCAAGGATCGCACACCGCTACCTCTCATCAGCGAATTGAAGGATCGGCTTTTTGGCATGAAGTATTTCACAGCACTCGACCTCAAAGGAGCCTACAACCTTATTCGGATCAAAGAAGGACACGAATGGAAAACCGCTTTTCGTACTAAGTACGGACTATTCGAGTACCTCGTTATGCCCTTTGGACTCACCAATGCACCTGCTGCATTCCAACGAATGATCAACAACGTGCTACGAGAACATCTGGACATATTCGTTGTATGTTACCTGGATGACATCCTCATCTTCTCCAAAACGGAGGAGAAGAACACACGGAACACGTCCACAAGGTACTGCAAACACTACAAGACGCCAAGTTGTTAGTGGAACCCGAGAAAAGCAAATTCCACGCCCCGGAAGTGGAATTCCTCGGACACATCATCTCTCACAACGAGATACGAATGGACCCCAAGAAGGTCTCAGCGGTCAAGGAATGGGAAGAACCAACGAACGTCAAGGAAGTACAAGCCTTCCTTGGATTCGCCAATTACTACCGCAAGTTCCTCAAAGCCTTCGGACGGATAGCTGCACCATTGACGGAACTTACGAAGAAGGACAAGACCTTCGTATTTGGGAACAAAGCCAAGGACGCCTTCGACAAAATCAAGGAACTCATCCTGAGCGAACCAGTGCTCAAGATGTTCGACCCATCTCAACCAATCGAACTCGAAACCGACGCCTCGGACTTCGCCCTAGGCGCACAGATTGGACAACGAGACGACAAAGGACTCCTACACCCAATCGCATTCTACTCCCACAAGCTACATGGAGCGGAACTAAACTACCCCATCTACGACAAAGAATTCCTCGCAATCGTCAACGCCTTCAAAGAATTCAGGCACTATCTCCTAGGAAGCCAACACCAGATCAAGGTATATACGGACCACAAGAACATCACCCACTTCGCGAAAACACAAGAACTCAGCGGACGCCAACTCCGGTACGCCGAATACCTCTCAGAATTCGACTACGTCATCATCCACGTCAAAGGAACGGAGAACGGCAGAGCCGATGCCATCAGCCGACGCCCCGACCTAGACACGGGAAGAACCAAGACAAAGGAACAACTCTTGCAGTTCACGCAGGAAGGACACCTCACACAACGAATCATTGCAACAACCTACACAGTGGAACAGGGCAATCCACTACTCACGAGAATCCTAGAATACAACCAACACCTCCCAGACAATGAGAAAACAGACAAACAACAAGTACCACAGGAACTACAACACGACCTCGTACGCGAAATACACAAACACCTGCTACACGGACACCAAGGAATCAATAAAACCCTAGAACGAGTCAAAACGACGTTTACTTTTCCTAATATGAAGAAAATTGTTTCAACCATCGCCAACCAATGCGACCTCTGCGCGAAAACCAAGGCACGACGCCACAAACCATACGGAAAACTACAACCACTCCCAGTTGCACAACAACCATGGGACTCAATCACTATGGATTTCATCACCAAACTACCCCTATCAGAAGAACCAGCCACTGGAAACTTCTACGATAGCATTCTCGTCATCGTGGACAGACTCACGAAATTCTCCTATTTCATACCTTATAGAGAAGCAACAACGGCCGAAGAATTCGCCTATCTCTTCTATTTCCACATTGCCAAAACACATGGACTACCACTCGAGATCATCACAGATCGAGGACCACCATTGCATCAAAATTCTGGCAGAGCCTCACAGGATACTTGGGAATCAATCACAAACTCTCCACTGCATACCACAAGGAGACAGACGGACAAACGGAACGCATGAATCAAACACTGGAACAATACCTCCGATGCTATATCAACTACGAGCAAAACAACTGGGTTGAAAAGCTACCAGCTGCCCAGCTAGCCTACAACACAGCAACCAACGAAAGCACCAAGGTCACACCAGCATACGCCAATTTCGGGTTCACACCAGACATTTACCGACAATCCCGAGACGCCATCATCAACCCCAAGGCGATCCTCACCAGCGACCAATTACGAAACCTACATGAAGAAATGAAAACAGAACTCGAATTCGTCAGAAACAAAATGACGGCATACGCCAATAAGAAAAGAATCGAGGGACCGATCCTCTCGGAGGGAGACATGGTCTACCTCGCAACAAAAAACATCGAAACAAAACGACAAAACAAAAAACTCGACTACAAATACATCGGACCATACAAGATTAAGCAGAAAATTTCGAAACATAACTACGAACTGGACTTACCACCCAAGGTCAAGCTCCATCCAATCTTTCACATTTCATTACTCGAGCCAGCACAAGACACCATCCAGGTGAAAACAAATAAAGAACCAGACACAGAAATCGACGGACCAGAAGAATACATCGTAGAAGCCATCCTCGACATGAACAAAATCAATGGCAAAACAATGTATTTCATCAAATGGAAGGACTACCCCGACTCAGAAAACACATGGGAACCCCCAGAACACCTCACTGGTGCACAACGCCTTCTGAAGGACTTCCACCAACAACGCCAAGCACAGGCTCGTCAAGACCAACAGCGTTCCAATCAATCAAGTCAATGGCCCCCAAAGAATGCGCCTCCACAACAGCGGACGACTCCTCACGGAGCTCGCCCGATTCCTCCAAGGCACGTAAGCCGCGCTCAAAAGCCTCGTCACCACGCGCTTTGAGCAACCTCTTCTGCTTCCGAATGCGGGCAAGCTTAGCCATCGCCTCCTCCAAAGCAGCCTCTGCTTCAGCCTCCTCACCTTCCAGGCGTTTGCGCTCCCGGATATTTTTCGCAACTACAAGAAATCAGCCAAACCGCCGTGAAAAAGCACTGACACCCACTCACGGAAGGAAGCCACGCCGGCCCCATCGCACACAACCTTCGCATCAACACAATTGGAGCAACGGTTGGAACGATCGGAAACCACCTTACAGGACAGACCCTGGCGGAAACAACGAGTACAAGGCATGATTTCGGAACCAAAAGCCTCAATATAAGCAGAAAGACCCTGCGCTTCGGAAAGCTTTCGCAAAGAAGTACGCTTGAAACCCGGCCTGACATCACGTCAGCAAAAGGAAATTTTTACAAGTCAGAGTTACCCACCGACAACACTTGGCCGCTGAAACTGGTCTTGAGGACAAGACCAACGGGGAGGGAACCTCGTGTCACGGCCATGACATGGGCCAGGCGGGGAAGCATGGCAGAAAACACTCTGACTAAGCAGGACCGAGGAAACCGAACGTCGCTCCCATGGGTCCCAGGACCGAACGTTGAAAACGTCGGCCCTACCAATGGACCGAACCCAGAGAACGTCGGTCCAAGGATTGATCCCAAGTATATAGAACACGCTCATTGTACTTTCTTATGTACTAGCTACCTCAGCTATCAATACAACTTGGTTACACTCAATACCATTGAGCATATTACCAGACGTGACTTACAACCTATTGCTCAGACTACGCCCAGCACTCTCTGCCAACATAAACCCTGCACGACCGGTTTATCCCTTGGGAAACACACGATCGTCACAATAAGCCCTCTTAAGCACGCTAAAGCATATAACGTCGAGGGGCTAGAGTAGATGAGACGAATGAGGTGGTATACAAAGCCGGATGATCTTATTGTCCTAGTAATATCTCTTAAATTCGATTAAGTGGTGACTTTTATGGCCATTAAGGATTAAGAGACGATAGCGACTATTTGTCCGCTTGGTTGTATGCCGGTCAAAGTGCTTAAGCCACTTAAGACCGGTCTTATTATCGGTCTAGCTATTTTAGGTCGTCGTAATAGCCTAATCGCCCGGGAGGTTACTTTCTTGATACTAGTTAGCGAGGTAATACTAGCCCGCACCGATAATAAACGGCGGGATCGACTAGCCTTCCGCATTGATCGCTTGAATGACTGTAATCCATTCCCGGTTTCTAGGTTGCACTGATTTTAGCTTTTCACGCCTTTCTATGCCTATAACTACTATTCCGCTTGCAATCATACCCATAAGAAAGCCAGTCTTATCAAAGTTCTAAATATCATCTAATTAAATGCTATACTTCGCGATTATATTTACTATAAGCTAAAACCAATTACGGATAATAATTAGATCTTTGCACTTGGCTCTCTGGTAGTCGTATTTCTGAAAAAAACGCGTCTTAAGCTCTAGGTGTCATCTAACGAAGTTATGAGCCCAACGCGTGCCGACTAGTGGCGCGTCGCGGTCGGCAAGCAATTAATTAGCTATTTCTTTAATACCACGAAGCCGAGGGGGAAATCCTCGCGAATCTAGGTCGAGAATGAAGTGAATAAGGATCTGTTCCTCTAGATCAGATAGCCGGCGTGATTTCTGGATAGTATCGCGTCGAGATTGGATCCCTTTATGGCGATTAATAAGAGTATTGCGATTGACCTTATAGGCTCTTGCAGCTTGTCGGAAGCTAAGTTTTGGTTGATTTTGATAAGCCTGAAGGGCAAGAAGCATTCTAGCCTCATAATTCGTAGATGATATGCTGGGTGATTAGGAATCAATTGATCAAATCGAGAAGATGTTAGGTGAGGGATTTTTGGCCAACTTGCTTGCATGGCCAACTTGCTTATCATGTACGTTAAGCAAGTACCGTTTCCTGAGCTTCTGCTTACAGTCTCTGTTGTTCCCAATCCTGACCTCGGCCTCCGGTCGCCCGAGACTAATTGGACTTCCCCAGAGCAGCCAGTTACAGCGGCTTTGGGATGTAGAGCATAGAAGCTCTCCTATTCGTGGAACATCTGGGACATTATTTCCATCCAATTACCGGCGTTGTTTTGTAGTGGAAGAAACATGAAGCTCTTGATCACCCCAAGATGGTAATGACAATGATTTTCATGACCCTTCAATTTTAGATAGAATAGCGGTTTAGCATGGAATTTGATCCAGGGTTGTGTCGAAGGTCGTGGTAGTAGCTTGTGTCTGACAGTATGTTCAATGGCCCTGCCTCCACCAGAGAACTCCGGGCGAACAAAATGATGGGAAAAGGTAAAAGATAACTACATAGAGATGAACTTAACTATGTGAATACATGTCAGCCCTTCAAATTGCGTCCTATATTCCAAGTTTCCTCGCTCGTGAGTTCCTGCATCGCCGATCTTACTATGCTAATGATTCGGCCCCCGGCACTGCCAGCAGGGAGATCTCCAGCTAATGAACTATGCATAGTGTATTACTACTCAATTAATCAAGGTAGCTAATAGGAAGCCGTCATTAGCGGCACCGATCATAGTCAAAACCTACATATGGCACAGACGCAATCCCTTTTTCTGAGTTGTATGACTTAACCTATAGCTAAATATGTTTTTAGGAAGTTGAGCACATGCGGAAGAAAGAAGAGTAGAATCAAAGTTTCGCGAGTTATGTAAACTTTCATTAATACTATTTGTCTGGTAAATGTGATTGAGAACCAGGAAAATCTGCGTGTGGAGGCAAAATGGCCCAATCACAAGTTTCGTCCATTATCCAGCCATGAGATGAATGTATTGCCGACCCAAAACACCGCACTCTCCATCACACTATATCAGCATGGTTTCTGACTGGAAGGGTCACTTGTAGTACTTGCCCCCAAGAAAAACTTGCGATAAACCATGAATCGCGAACACGCACTGTCAACATCTACACTACTCGGCTAGCTCGCCAACCTTTGCTTACTTGTGGCTAACTGTTTTGAGAAGACAAGGAAATATTCGCGTGGATTTGGATTTTGCCAAAGGCATAGCCTTTCACACGACCTGACGACTTGAATTACTCGCTCTAGTTTTTGCCGAACCAATACTGTTGTTAGTCAAAGATTTCAAGGCCTACCACGCCACACTCCCAGAACTAATTGATCCTGATTCCTGTTTGAAGCGTTATGTCTCACTGTACGAAAGCCGCGCTGCTTACTCATATGTCCAGAACACTCCCCGCGTCTCCAAGGAAAGCGAACTACTTGAAATTGGAACGTCCATAGCTGATGTGCTAAGCTGAACATGTAACGCCTCATTCATCATGCGTGTCATCCTGCAATGTTTATCCAGAGCGCAGTGGCTCGTATTTGAAGTAGATGACGGGCCTAGATAAGTGACCGAGCTCCGTGTCTCTACCATAGCCGTGCTTGGTGAGCAAGTTTCCATATGCCACTTTCAGTCACCCTTGAAACAACGAACAAGCGGGAAGGCCGGAATATATAAACTCGTACGAGGGAAAACTTAATTCCTCGTGTCAACACAAAGCCCTTCTGGGATCGGATAACATCGTCGTATTCGACGCAGATTACGCCATCGCGTAGCCATTGTACGTAAGAATGTCACTGGTAGACCCCTGGCCGGGCCAAAGCGGTACGCTTGAATTCCGAAGGGGACCGTGATCCTTTTCCGTAGTACGGTAATATAGATCTTCACTCCAGAGTCGCACCTGAGAAACCAACAGGTCCTAAATCCATCTATCACGGCCTCCGCTCGGTGGCTCGCTAGATTTTCCACCAACCGTTCGGTGGGTGAGATGTAAAACCCACCAATGACGGCACTTCCCAACTCTCAAAACGTCACATCCACATACCCTTGATCGTTTCTGTTTCACGTTCATGGTAAGAGCCACTCTTCCAACTTAGCATCCCCCTTTCTTTGTAGAAGTCAAAAAAACGTGAGCGAGGCTCCCGATGCGGCAGGTCTAGGCAATGCTCCGGGCTCCGTGGGCACGAATATGGATTAATTATTCATCTAAACTTCTATTCTCTGTGTGTTCTGTTGTCTATAAGAGTCGAGCTTGTCCGCCTCTTGATGTGATGTTTTTTCACTTCGCTAACCAACATTAAGCTTATTTCCCCGGCTGGTCCACACTTGGCAACCCCTTATTTTCGACCTTATCTTCTTACTCCAACTATCTGTCACTCAAGCCTTCCCATTTGTTCCCTCTCTCTCCCCCATCATGAAGCTGTCTTCTATTTTCGCTACCCTTTTGGCGACCGTCGCCGTTGCCTCTCCCATTGAGTCGCGTGACGAGCTGATCAAGCGCCAGTCCAAGGAGGCCTGCAGCGTTGGTTACTGCACTCAGAACGGTGGCACTACTGGTGGTGCCGCCGGTGAGACCATCACTGTCAACTCTGTTGCCGCTCTTATTGAGGCTGCCAAGCGTGATGGCCCTCTCACCATCATTGTCTCTGGCAAGCTGTCGGGCTCTGACCGCGTCCGCCCTACGTCTGACAAGACCATCATCGGTGCTGCCGGAAGCTGTAAGTTCACTCGGAGTTCCTTCATATTTTGCGATTTCTAATTTTAAACAGCCCTCACCGGTGTCGGCATCTACGTCCGTCGCCAGAAGAACGTTATCCTGCGCAACCTGAAGATTGGCAAGGTTGATGCCAGCAACGGTGATGCTATTGGCATCGATGAGTCCACCAACGTCTGGGTCGACCACTGCGACCTTTCTGGCGACCTCAGTGGCGGAAAGGACGACCTCGATGGTCTTCTCGACATCTCCCACGGTGCTGACTGGGTGACTGTCTCCAACACCTACTTCCATGACCACGTAAGTCAACAACCAACTTGTATTAGCTAGGAACTATATACTGACGTTCATCCCTACAGTGGAAGGGCTCTCTGATTGGTCACTCCGACAGCAACGCCTCGCAGGACCGAGGCAAGCTCCACATCACCTACGCCAACAACTACTGGAAGAACGTCAACAGCCGTCAGCCCCTCATCCGCTTCGCCACTGTCCACATTGTCAACAACTACTGGGATGGCATCATCCTCTCCGGTGTCAACACTCGCATGGGCGCCCAGGTCCTCGTCCAGAGCTCCGCCTTTGCCAACTCTGCCGAGCGCGCCATCTTCTTCGCCGACTCCAAGGAGACTGGCTACGCCGTTGTCGAGGATGTCAGCCTTGGCGGCTCTGTCAACTCCGCTCCCAAGGGTACCCTGACCTCTGCTTCGCTGCCCTACAAGGTTAGCGCTCTCGGCTCCGCCAAGGTTGCTTCCACCATCCCTGGCACCGCTGGCCAGAAGCTGTAAGCACGTCTTTGAAGGTACCTTGCGGATCGAGGGGGTGAATGTTAGGTGCGGTTTGTTATTCTCTAGTGGATATTCAGATGTAGCAGAACATAGTTTTTACAATATCAGTACATAGTTGGTTTCTCTTGAACATATAGGTGTCCCCAAGCAACTCCTGGCCACTGATGATTCCCTGTGGACTGTGACTTTGGCCCACAGTACTTTGTCCGCTTCTTAGGTACTCTTATGGGGTATTGTTTTTCATCTTTATGGGCACCCAATGGCTGCCATGGCTTAAAACCCCGCAAACTGTGTTCTTCCCCAGCTCGGGGTATTTAGCCACGTGTAGATGACTGCATAGCCTCGGCTCTCCTACCTACCATTTGAGCGCTTCTCCTTGCCTCCGGCCCCTCGAGTCCGGGCGCGAATGGTTGACAGGGATTGGCCGGCTTAAACATTAGGTTCTGCCCAATGTTCTACTGCCCCAAACCATACGAACCCGATTTTGCGCACCAATGGCATTCAATTGCCGATCAGAGAAACTGCGGATCCTGCAGCCTATGGAGGCATTTCCTGGGGTCTGTCATCGCGTGATCAAGGCAATGAGTGGGCAGGTCGGTGGCAGGGATCGGCGCTGCTACCCCAGAAGAGCGTCATTCGCGGCGATCCGGTACGACCCTCGGAGGAAACCCCAGACTAGAGGTGCGCATGTTGGAATAGCTTCCATGCCAAGCTCGCAGACAGGAAGGTGTAACCTTAATAGCTGTAATAGTTGCAGTAGTGGTCAGTGTTAATGCAACGGCGCCTTTTGTTAGAGTCTGGGGTAAGAAGTTACTATAGCCAAATCCTTATATAATGCTACGCTCTCTGCCACTATAGATCTCGTAGGCTCTGCTCTGTGCTTCCTTTCCTCACTTCTTTATTCCTGGGCCAAGAGACATCTACCGCTGCACATACACTTCGCCATGCAGTTTCTTCAACTTTTGCCGCTGGCATTCATCAGTTCGGTCTTGGCTGACGAGAGCAGCCTCGCCCAAATTGAGAGTGCCCTGTCTGCCCTTTCTGTGACCAACATTGAAGATGTCCGCGGCAATATCCACCTCCCAACAGACTCGGATGGCTTCACTGTTACTTGGAACAGCAGCAACACAGCAGTCATCAGCAATGATGGTGTGGTCAGCCGTCAAGGAAGCGACACTTCAGTGACTCTTGTTGCCACAATTGAGTCTGGTGATGAGGTTTCTGAGCGGGAGTTCAAGGCATCTGTTCGACAGAAGACTAGCCTTGGAGCTTTTGAAGGTTACGCTTTTTCATACTTCACGGGAAACTCTCTTCAAGGCGAGAATATCTTCTTCGCTTCAAGCAACGGGAACAATGCCCTCGACTGGAAGGAACTCAATGGCGGCCAACCAGTCCTCAAGTCCACGCTCGGCACTAAAGGTCTACGAGATCCTTTCATCATTCGCTCTCCTGAGGGAGATACATTTTACCTGATCGCCACCGACCTCTCTATTGGCAGTGGCACCTCCTGGGGAGCATCAGTCCGACAAGGTAGTCTCTACCTCGAAGTGTGGGAGTCTCATGACTTGGTCAACTGGTCCGCACAACGCCATGTCAAGGTCTCGCCCGATAATGCTGGCAACACCTGGGCACCTGAGGCGTTTTGGGATGCTGAACAACAAGCCTATGTCGTCTTTTGGGCGTCGTCACTGTACGCCGATGATGATCCCAAGCATGAGGGGAACTCCTATCACCGCATGCTGTACTCTCTCACTCGCGACTTCGTTACCTTTTCGAAGCCGGAGATCTGGCAGGATACGGGCGATTCTCGGATTGACACCACCGTCATTAAGTCCGGAAATACCCTCTACCGCTTCACTAAGGACGAAGGCGCTGTTACTGGATGCACCGATATCATCCAAGAAAAGTCCAACTCACTTCTCGCACCTGATGATGAATGGACGACCCAGGCCAGTTGCATTGGAGCTAAGGCTGGGCTCAAAGCCATTGAGGGCCCCACAGCATTCCGATCAAACCCAGGTGATGCCCACGGCGAAAAGTTCTACCTATTCGTTGACGAGTACGGTGGCCGTGGTTATATCCCTCTTGAGACTGATGACATCGACAAGCCGAACTGGAAGGTTTCGAGCAGCTACAAGCTTCCAACAAGCCCTCGACATGGCACGGTTATTCCCATCACTGCGAAGGAGCATGAAGCGCTCGAAAGTGCCTTGGGCGCATAGTTGGGTTGGGCTCCTGACATTGGCTTGTAGTGGGCTTCAGTTTTGATATGCTGCCCATGCCAAGGACATGGCATGAGGACTATGATGGACCGACTAGAGCTGAGTAGTCTAGTAAGCTACGTTGGTGGAATACATCATATAAGACACTTTTCGTTCCAAGCACTCTTACCACACTCCTCGTCTCTTTAGAATTATCATTGTCGGTCAGTGACAGTGTATGCAAAAGTTCAAGCAGAGTGAGAAATATGATGTGATGCCATTCTCGTAGGCCCGGGACTAGAAAACAAAACAGCCCATGAAAAGTATGGCCGGAGCGTACGGATGCAATCTTTGCATTGCCTGTTGACCTTTTGAGCTTATGACGCATGTGATCACTCATTGCCGACAGACAGGCTATTACAGAGGCCAATCGACTGGGATCAACGGGCTTAAAACCTCAATATGGTCGATCCCGTCATAACAGCCCCAGTCGCAGTGTCACGATGTTACCAACCCCGCATATCCCTCATGAGTTCGACTTACCCCGGGACTGGCTAAATGAATCTTTGCGGCTATACTCTATGGCATGATCGGCATATTCGGAATTTTATTCTATCCACCAATACCGGTTGCATTATGCTGAACTCCGTCGGCGCGTTCGGGTACCTTTCCGAAGTAGTTTGATACTAAGTTTTGCCTCTGGCTCCGTGTTCTGGGCCCTATATAACCGGTCATTCATATGAGCCTCAACTTCAATGTCTGAACTTCAGTGTTACTTGTTACGGCTATGTGGCCACAATGAAACTCCTCAATACACTTCTTACAGCGTTGGGCGCGAGCCTATGCTGCGCCCGCACCCTTCAGATTCGTGGTGGACGACCATTTGATGTCATTCAGAGTCCCCATGAGAGAGATGTGCTCCAAGATATCGTGACGTGGGATGAACACTCATTGTTCATCAATGGAGAACGGGTCACGATCTTCTCTGCGGAGATACACCCGTTCCGACTCCCCGTGCCAAGCTTGTACCTGGATCTGTTCCAGAAAGTCAAGGCGGCGGGATTCAACATGGTGTCCTTTTATGTCGACTGGGCTTTGCTCGAGGGAAAGCCGGGTGAATTTAGGTCTGAAGGCGTTTTGGCTATTGAGCCGTTCATCGATGCAGCAAAGGAGGCGGGTATCTTTCTCTTGGCTCGGCCTGGGCCATACATCAATGCAGAAGTGTCTGGAGGCGGCTTTCCAGGCTGGCTGCAGAGGGTTAAGGGAACGCTCAGAACGAATGCTCCGGATTATCTAAGCGCTACGGATAAGTAAGTAGAGCATTGAACCGGCAAGGCTCTGGCTAACACTTCTCAGCTACATGGAACACATTTGCTCCATTATTGCCAAAGCCCAAATCATCAACGGTGGACCAGTCATCCTGTTCCAGCCTGAGAACGAGTATAGTGCCGGTGATGGTGTCCCCTTTCCCAGCCATGAGTACCTCAAATATGTCAACGACCAAGCTAGGAATGCCGGCATTGTGGTGCCTCTCATCAACAACGACGCATGGCAAGGTGGTACTGGCGCACCTGGGTCGGGTATCGGAGCCGTAGACATTTACGTGAGTTTATAGGCTGACCGAGGCATTCTGCTTACTGACCACTTTAGGGACATGATGGCTATCCTGCAGGGTTTGACTGTGTAAGGTATTGAAAAGATGATTTTTTGCGTGTTGCTAACCTTCCAGGCCAACCCCCATACCTGGCCTAAGGACGGCCTCCCAACAACATGGCACGCAGAGCATATGCAAAAGAGCCCCAATACCCCATACTCTATCATCGAGGTACGATTAATGAGCCTCCGTACGGACATTTCTCACTGTGAATAGTTTCAAGGAGGCGCGTTCGACCCTCCTGGAGGTGGAGGTTTCGAGAACTGCTACATCCTCACCAACCACGAATTTGCTCGCGTATTCTACAAGAACAACCTTGCAGCGGGCGTCACAATCTTCAACATATACATGGCAAGTCTTCCTCTAAACTTTTGAGATGATAGCTAATAGTGCAGACCTTTGGTGGTACCAATTGGGGAAACCTTGGCCATTGCGACGGCTACACATCTTACGACTACGGCGCGGTAAGTGCACAAACACCCGGCAGTTCGAGACAGTCTCTAACTTCTTCAAGGCAATCAAGGAGGACCGATCCATCGATCGCGAAAAGTACTCCGAGATCAAGCTCCAGGGCCAATTCTTGCGAGTCTCCCCGAGCTACGCGACCGCAACGCCAGGCAACCTCTCCACATCTCGATACACTGACAATGAGGAAATTGCCGTTACTCCACTTACTACAGAAAAGGAGGGGTCTTTCTTTGTTGTCAGACATACGGACTTTACGAGCACTGAGTCATCCTCCTACAAGCTCAAGGTGCCAACTTCGGCCGGAACTCTGACGGTTCCCCAGTTGGGAGGCTCGCTATCACTGAACGGTAGAGACTCCAAGATTCATGTTGCCGACTATGCTGTTGGAGAACACACACTACTCTACTCGACGGCAGAGGTCTTGACGTGGAAGAAGTTTGGCGACAAAGCGGTCCTCATACTCTATGGTGGCCCTGATGAGCTTCATGAGGTTGCTATCAAAGGGAAATCAGCATTCAAGGTCATCGAGGGCAGTGGTGTCAAGTCAGATACCAAGAAGAATGCCGCTGTCCTTCAATGGAAGACATCTTCATCTCGGCGGGTGGTCCAGCGAGATTCACTCTTCATCTACCTGCTCGGTACGTTAACTTTGCTAAAAGGATTGAGCAAGATAGCTAACGCTTTCTAGACCGAAATTCGGCATACAAGTATTGGGTGCCGGATTTGCCCGGTAAAGGCGATCGGGCTGCGTACGGAACCTCGGTCATGAACCCAGACTCGGTCATCATCAACGGACCACAGCTGGTTCGATCAATCTCCGTCCAGGGCTCCAAACTGTCCGTTCAGGCGGATTTCAATGTATCATCCACACCCCTGGAGATTATCGGAGCTCCAAAGGGTGTTTCCAAGCTGGTCTTGAACGGCAAAGAGCTACAATACCAGAAGTCGAAGCTAGGAAACTGGATCGCCCAACGAGATGTGAAACTCCCTGCCATCAAGGAATTGGATCTATCTTCGCTCGATTGGAACTACGTTGACTCTCTTCCTGAGATCAAGAAAGACTACAACGATGGAAAATGGACTGTGGCCGATAAGACCACCACCAACAACACACGGGTCCCCCTCCAGAACACGGTATCTCTTTATGGCTCCGACTACGGATTCCACGCCGGTGCTCTCATCTACAGAGGCCACTTCACTGCCGATGGCTCTGAAACACAGCTCAAGCTATGGACACAGGGTGGGCGCGCTTTTGCCACTGCGGCGTGGCTCGATGATAAGTTCCTCGGCTCGTTCACCGGTAATGGCGCTACCGGAAACTTTAACTCTACGTATGAGCTACCGAAACTTCAAAAAGGAAAGCGATATGTCGTGACGGTGGTTGTTGACAACACGGGGCTTAACGGAAACTGGACGCCTGGCTACGATGAACAAAAAAGTCCACGTGGCATTCTAGACTGGGCTCTCATGTCCAAGAGTGGCCGTAAAACTCCAATCGCCAAGTGGAAGCTTACGGGAAACTTGGGAGGTGAAGACTACGTGGACAAATTCCGCGGTCCTCTCAACGAGGGGGGTTTCTACTTTGAGCGCCAAGGCTATCACCTCCCATCACCGCCACTCAAACGGTTCAAGAAAGGTTCACCATTCAAGGGCATCGACAAAGCTGGAGTTGCCTTTTACACAGCAAAACTCGGCCTGGATTACCCTTCCGGACAGTTTGGCATTCCATTGTCATTCACGTTCAAGAACACGACAGATAGCGGCCCGTATCGCGCTCTCCTCTTTGTCAACGGTTTCCAGTTTGGACGCTATGTGAGCAGCATTGGTCCGCAGACGGTGTTCCCTGTCCCAGAAGGAGTTCTCAACTATCATGGCGACAACTGGATTGGGGTGTCTATTTGGGCGCTCGAGGAAAAGGGTGCTAAGCTGCCTGGACTGCGGCTTACTGCTGGTGCTCCCGTGCAGACTGGTCGACAGCCCATCAAGGTAGTTCAGGGGCCAAAGTATAGTCAACGGTCTGGGGCATACTGATCTTGTATATCACGGATGATGGCTGGTGGTCATCTTTACGCTCCGACCAATGAAGGGTTTCTGTTTGTCAGTCCCGTCTCGATATCAAAGCCATACCCAAGTAAGAGCTCGGCCAACGCGTTGAGTCGTGTAAACTCAAAAGCCAGACCAATCGGGATCACCGGTGATAATTTCCATGTATAAACCTCAACAAGGAAATGCCAATACCGCCATCGGCTGAAAGTTGCCGTGATGATCCACATTGCGTAAGCCTGTCAGCTTGGCGGTTGCCCCTGGCTTGGTATGTCACCAAGGCAAAAAACAGGTTCAACGGCGGATTTAAAACGTCGAAAGAACACGGAAAGAACCGAGAATGACTCCTAGCTCAAGCCTCGGTCTAAATAAAGCATCAACATGAATTGAGGCTGTCTCTGTATGGTTGGTTCGTCTCGCTCGGTTGTGACGGCTCACCGGGGGTGGGGTTGGTCCACGACGCTGTCTCCCAGTCAGCACGAGGCGATCAGCAGACATTCATATGCAGACAATTTCTTGCATTCGTCTTCTCCTTTTTCAACCCTACGTTCGTGACCTTGTCGACTTCTCTGCGCCGGTGACGCTTTTCGACGCGTGTCCCCACGCTCGCTAGAACACATGCCCCAGTCCAGGTGACGAAAAAGGTGCCAGGCAGGTTTACCACCGACTTCTTTGCCAAGAGATACATATTGACTCTAGAATCCAGGCCGTTTACCCTGCAGGGCCATCATGAAGATGATGAAAGAATCCATTGACGCTGCCGATCCAAGCAACGCGCAACCACAAGATGAATCCGATCCCGAGTTCAGTCTTGCTGGGCCCAAAAGCCTTGTCGCTGTCAAGAAAGGGACGCGCTGGACACAACGCGACAGCCCTCGACTCAGGAACAACTTGCTTGGGGCTGTGGGATTCCTTGAGCTCGCCAACGCTGGCGACTTTGCTGCCAACGTTTGGAACGATACCCCGGTGCCCGTCCATGCCGTGGTGCTCATGGCCATAGGAGGATTCACGGCACTTGTGTTTTCGGTCTTTGCATTTATAGACTCGAGGAGAGCCTGGGCCAACATTTCGTTTCTTCGCAGCCAGCGAAAGTTGCTCCAAGATGAAAAAGCTCGTCGAGTTACGGATTCGCGACCCACCCAAGAGATTGACGTGCTACTCGAAATCACCATCCGCGAGCTTCGAATCGAGATCATCAACCGATGGGCAATGGACGTCTTGTTGGGAGGGGGTGCAGTGCTCATAGGCACGGGCACTTTCATGGCCATCGGCGGTGCGAATCGTCGGGTGTGGCTGGCCAGCAACATCCTCTCCGGATATCTCGGAAACGCGCCCATCGCTGCCTTCGGTTTAATCAGTGCGACATGGGCTGTCATCGTATGGAAAAAGATGAGGCATCATCATCTAGCAGCTGAGAAAGCATTGAAAGGCGCGCCGGCGTTGCCCCTCATCAAGCGACGTTGTTTCAACCTCCAACTATTCTACGTTATCAACGGCATTGCTACTATCCTCGGAGGAGTTGGATCCATGTTGACGGCGGAACGATGGTGGGGCTATGTGATTCTCATCCCCGTCATCATGTCTTCGCTGTTCTGCAACGTCTGGTGGCGCAAGAGAGTCGGCTATGATCGTCCATGGATTGCCGACCCTGCACCCATGAACACCAACGGCCTTGTTCACGCACTGGAATCCACGGCGCAAATCCGAAGAGCTTTCCAGAATGGTCCTGGCACGATTCTCCCTCGGATTGTTGGAGGGTTGCCCAGTCCTGCTTTCCCCGAAGTCTTGGATTTTTTGGTGAAGCACGATCTTTTTGAGACGTTCTGTCTTCACCTCATCAACAATGTGCATGTGGCACACGTACTAGGCCTTCAAAAATCTACCCGAGTAGAACTCGACGTATCTCGCATTTTAGAAATACCAGACATCCACCATCCTCGGATGGTTGGACTCGCGGAGGAGTTTCTAAGAGAGGAGGGGGCGAGGCATTTTCAGACTAGGGAAAGGTTCATGATCGAGATCTTGGGGACACATTTGATCTTGACCGAGAAAGACCAAGAGGTTCGGGCTGAAAAATAGATAGCAAGCGATTTGTATTTCAACAACGAGGAGCCAAGTGCCGTCATCATCAACGAAGATGTTCATGTGATTGTGGTGCCTCCCTAACCTACAGCATCCCGCTGCGAGTGCCGAACTGGTTCCAGCCAATCGGAACGAGGATGACGTCATGTAGTGGATCTGGATCTCGAAACCAGAGCCGAGTTGAGAGGGACGAGCATTGAAGAGCCATGATGGGTCTGGACAAGTTGAAGCATGATTTCGTACGACTGCAAATGAAATGTGGCGTTTTTGCAATCGACCTAACGACCGTTAACTCCCCTTACATTTCTTCCGAAAAGCGAAACCACGGAGCAGCTTGTTGTCAACGCCGACATTGACTAGCCAATCACAGCCTCCCTATTGTGACATTGTGAAATGCCGATGGCTTGAGCCGCTTCCGT
>NW_028145386.1:0-60323 GCF_050370095.1 Fusarium phalaenopsidis
CCTCGCAGCAAGCTGCCTGTCACCCCAACAGGGACAGCCCACGACCAACCAGAGGAACCTAACATCCCGATGGATACTGATGACGATGGCGAAGAACACATCGTCCGGCCTCACACGAAGATGAAGTCCGCAAACTCAGAAATAAGTACAACCACCTGAGCATCCAGCATAACAACCTCCTGGATGGCGCACGCAACAACGCCAGGATCACTCAGAACGATTGGCCAGCATGGAGGCATCCATGAACGACATGCAGGAACGCTTCCGCCAAGCCATGGAACAGCAACAGCAGCAATACCAGCAAACAATCAACGAACAACAGAACCGGATCGACCGACTCACCACGCTCCAAGCCCCAGCAAAATGACCTGGCACAACAGCGGGTTCACGATCTCGGCAACCTGACGTTCGAGCACACCGCCGCTGGTACTACCCACAAAGACATCGGCGAGATCATCAAACCCAAGGACCCAGAACCATTCAACGGACAGGCCACCCACGTCAGGACGTTTCTTACGTCCCTCAGAGCATACCAACGGTACTTTCCCACCAGGATGGCCAGTGCCGAAAGCAAGGTCCTACACGCCAGCAGATGCCTCACGGGTAACGCACTCACTTGGTTTGAACCCAAGCTGCGCGACTTTCTCGGGAATGAACCCACCGAGAAACACAACTCCTTTTCGCCGAATACGAAAACTTTGAAGAAGCGATCAGACGCAACTTCGGAACCATCGATGAAGAACAACAGGCCCAGAAACTCAAGAACCTGCGACAGACAAAGGCCGCCTCGACCTACGCAGCCGAGTTCACATAAATCACCTCATTTCTCAATTGGGGAACAAGTGCCCTTCAGATTGCTTTCTACGAAGGACTCAAGGATGAGGTGAAGGACGAACTCTGCAAAACGGAAAAACCCGACAATCTCCAGGACTACATCGACATGACTATCAAGATCGACAACCGACAGTTTGAACGACGCATGGAAAAATCCAACAAAGGACGAATTTGGGGCAATAAGAACAACGCCAACCAATCTCGAAGGCGAGAACAGACCAGGGGCAACACCTCCCTACGGGACCCACGCAGGACCTATGGAACTTGGAGCAGCCCAGAAGGACAGCAAGGACATTGAATGTTACTACTGCCACAAGAAGGGACACAAGGCAAATGAATGCCGAAAGAAGCAGCGGGATACGGAGGAGGGACGCTATCAACCAAGGCCACGACAACCCCTCCCAGAAGGTAAAACAGGTAAGATCCACCTGGGCAGATACCGAACCCAGACGGCCATCCGCACCGTTAGAACACTCGGAATGGCTCGACAAGGATACGACAAAACCGGCATCCAACCAGATGAGCTGGACATGCCACACAGCCAAGTATACCTCTCAGAAAAACAGGCGGAAGGCAACTATATGATCAACAACATTACGAAGGAACGACTCCACGAACCAGTCAAACCTCAAAAGAACAACCGCTCGCCATTACAGAACACGTGGGATGGAAACCACTCCCAGAGCCCAACAAGGAAGACAGCAACCAGGCAACTTGATGTCACAACGTACCATCGCCGTGACCAGACGCGCCGAACCCAAAATCGAAGAACCACGACACCCCTTCAGCACAACAACCATCGAACGAACAAGCCGACTTCCAAAGAAGCCGCCGCAGAAGGATTTGACCACAAGAAATGGATTGTGGGATACGAAGAGAAGGAACAACTTTGGTGCCCGCCACAGTCCACCGAAGGGACTGCCGACAAGATGACCCCACACGGTGCAACCATACCCTATGCCCTCGACACCAGATTGAGGCATCACGGGAATACGATGAAATCTGCGAACGACAAAAACAGACCAACACAGCAGACTGCCACGCAATGATTGGATTGCCAAGACAAGCAGTAGCAACATCAATCGAACCAAGTTCGAGCACAAGGCTCGACAACTACAGAGAGAACTACGCCAGGAGCGCTCTAGGAAGCCCCGGAAAAGCGACAAAGAACTATGGGAGGAGGAAGACTACCCCCAACTGTACGACGAAAACAATAACAGGTACTGGAACAGCCTAAGGGAAAGGTACATCCAGACCGCACGAGAACATGTGGAAACGTCAGATGAGCAAGAAATTTGCATTCGAGCCTACCATCGGGAATTGGCCGAAAACCCTCGACATCCGGAAGCACCTTTCAATCCACGAGACGACGTAAGGACATACCCGACACACCAGGAGCATGCTAGCATCTCTTGGATGTCGTGCCAACACCATTGGTGCGAAACCCACCGAGAGGAGAAGCAAGAGCAAGATTGCTTCCCCGTCCCACTACCACATCAGCAAACCATAAGCCCTACCTATGGTACGAAACGGAAGGGTACAAAGTGGTACACTGGTATGAATCCATCGGCGTCGCGAACGCGCGATATTCTTCAAAACTCTACCACGCCACTCCAGGGAAGAAACGGATCACTCACAAGATCGAGGACTGGCAAAGACGATCAGCCAGGAAAACGAAGAAGACCCCGGAGCCGAACAAGAACGGCAGTACCAGGACTGGCTGCACAAAAGGACGACACGCACGACTACGACGCCTGCGCAAACAGCGAGTGTGAATTTGATCACACAAACTACGCTCTGGCAATGTCAAAAAACTAGACACCCCATCCGACACAGGGCGACGGGTGGATGAACAAGGAATACATTACCCCAGAAGGCCCTCTACTCCACCACCGGAGTACACGGGCGACGATGCCTAGAACTGAAAGTACGAGTCAGAGGAGAATGGTTGAACGCTTTAGTGGACAGCGGAGCTGAGCAGAACTACTTCGACCCGACAACGGCGAATAGGCTCAGGCTACCATGGAGGTACAAACAGACGCCTTACTCGGTTGTCAACCTAGAAGGAACCCCTTTCGACTACAACAACGGTATCATCGACAGCGAGATTGATCACCTCAAAGTTTTCGTTGAAGGAAAGAACCAGGGCATTTCATTCGACGTTGTACCGAACAAGCAACATGATCTTGTACTCGGGTACCCATGGTTACAACGATTCAACCCACATTTTGACTGGAAGACTGGCCAAGTGCTCTCTTTCAACGATGAGACACCTTCCACAGCAAATGACGACTCAGAATACGACACGAGATCTCAAACTTCTACCGAAGGAACCGGAGAAGCCAGGCAGAGGCCAACACGAGACACCTCTCCACCCACAGGGACAAGACACAAACATCAAAAAGGACGAAAACGACAGCGACAAAGGATGATCGCACGAGTCATGCAACAGTTTCATGAACTCGAAAAGGACCTAGCTCCACAAAAGAAACCACAGGATAACCCGGAAGAAGAAGAGCGACTCAAGAACATTCCATGGCAGTATCGCATCTACAAGAAACTCTTCGCGGAAGAACTCGAAACAGGCCTACCCGAGCATACACACTACGACCTAGAAATTGAGTTCATCGATGGGAAGCAACCCGGCTTCAGCAAACTCTACCCACTCAACGAAGCACAACTACCAGTGTTGAAGGAATACATCGAAGACATGATACGGAAAGGATATATCAGGAAAGCAAGTCATCTGTCGGATACCCCGTCATGTTCGTTCCGAAGAAAAACGGAAAGCTCCGGCTTTGTGTCGACTTCAGGATGCTCAACGCCATTACGGTCAAGGATCGCACACCGCTACCTCTCATCAGCGAATTGAAGGATCGGCTTTTTGGCATGAAGTATTTCACAGCACTCGACCTCAAAGGAGCCTACAACCTTATTCGGATCAAAGAAGGACACGAATGGAAAACCGCTTTTCGTACTAAGTACGGACTATTCAGTACCTCGTTATGCCCTTTGGACTCACCAATGCACCTGCTGCATTCCAACGAATGATCAACAACGTGCTACGAGAACATCTGGACATATTCGTTGTATGTTACCTGGATGACATCCTCATCTTCTCCAAAACGGAGGAAGAACACACGGAACACGTCCACAAGGTACTGCAAACACTACAAGACGCCAAGTTGTTAGTGGAACCCGAGAAAAGCAAATTCCACGCCCCGGAAGTGGAATTCCTCGGACATCATCTCTCACAACGAGATACGAATGGACCCCAAGAAGGTCTCAGCGGTCAAGGAATGGGAAGAACCAACGAACGTCAAGGAAGTACAAGCCTTCCTTGGATTCGCCAATTACTACCGCAAGTTCCTCAAAGCCTTCGGACGGATAGCTGCACCATTGACGGAACTTACGAAGAAGGACAAGACCTTCGTATTTGGGAACAAAGCCAAGGACGCCTTCGACAAAATCAAGGAACTCATCCTGAGCGAACCAGTGCTCAAGATGTTCGACCCATCTCAACCAATCGAACTCGAAACCGACGCCTCGGACTTCGCCCTAGGCGCACAGATTGGACAACGAGACGACAAAGGACTCCTACACCCAATCGCATTCTACTCCCACAAGCTACATGGAGCGGAACTAAACTACCCCATCTACGACAAAGAATTCCTCGCAATCGTCAACGCCTTCAAAGAATTCAGGCACTATCTCCTAGGAAGCCAACACCAGATCAAGGTATATACGGACCACAAGAACATCACCCACTTCGCGAAAACACAAGAACTCAGCGGACGCCAACTCCGGTACGCCGAATACCTCTCAGAATTCGACTACGTCATCATCCACGTCAAAGGAACGGAGAACGGCAGAGCCGATGCCATCAGCCGACGCCCCGACCTAGACACGGGAAGAACCAAGACAAAGGAACAACTCTTGCAGTTCACGCAGGAAGGACACCTCACACAACGAATCATTGCAACAACCTACACAGTGGAACAGGGCAATCCACTACTCACGAGAATCCTAGAATACAACCAACACCTCCCAGACAATGAGAAAACAGACAAACAACAAGTACCACAGGAACTACAACACGACCTCGTACGCGAAATACACAAACACCTGCTACACGGACACCAAGGAATCAATAAAACCTAGAACGAGTCAAAACGACGTTTACTTTTCCTAATATGAAGAAAATTGTTTCAACCATCGCCAACCAATGCGACCTCTGCGCGAAAACCAAGGCACGACGCCACAAACCATACGGAAAACTACAACCACTCCCAGTTGCACAACAACCATGGGACTCAATCACTATGGATTTCATCACCAAACTACCCCTATCAGAAGAACCAGCCACTGGAAACTTCTACGATAGCATTCTCGTCATCGTGGACAGACTCACGAAATTCTCCTATTTCATACCTTATAGAGAAGCAACAACGGCCGAAGAATTCGCCTATCTCTTCTATTTCCACATTGCCAAAACACATGGACTACCACTCGAGATCATCACAGATCGAGGACCACCATTGCATCAAAATTCTGGCAGAGCCTCACAGGATACTTGGGAATCAATCACAAACTCTCCACTGCATACCACAAGGAGACAGACGGACAAACGGAACGCATGAATCAAACACTGGAACAATACCTCCGATGCTATATCAACTACGAGCAAAACAACTGGGTTGAAAAGCTACCAGCTGCCCAGCTAGCCTACAACACAGCAACCAACGAAAGCACCAAGGTCACACCAGCATACGCCAATTTCGGGTTCACACCAGACATTTACCGACAATCCCGAGACGCCATCATCAACCCCAAGGCGATCCTCACCAGCGACCAATTACGAAACCTACATGAAGAAATGAAAACAGAACTCGAATTCGTCAGAAACAAAATGACGGCATACGCCAATAAGAAAAGAATCGAGGACCGATCCTCTCGGAGGGAGACATGGTCTACCTCGCAACAAAAAAACATCGAAACAAAACGACAAAACAAAAAACTCGACTACAAATACATCGGACCATACAAGATTAAGCAGAAAATTTCGAAACATAACTACGAACTGGACTTACCACCCAAGGTCAAGCTCCATCCAATCTTTCACATTTCATTACTCGAGCCAGCACAAGACACCATCCAGGTGAAAACAAATAAAGAACCAGACACAGAAATCGACGGACCAGAAGAATACATCGTAGAAGCCATCCTCGACATGAACAAAATCAATGGCAAAACAATGTATTTCATCAAATGGAAGGACTACCCCGACTCAGAAAACACATGGGAACCCCCAGAACACCTCACTGGTGCACAACGCCTTCTGAAGGACTTCCACCAACAACGCCAAGCACAGGCTCGTCAAGACCAACAGCGTTCCAATCAATCAAGTCAATGGCCCCAAAAAGAATGCGCCTCCACAACAGCGGACGACTCCTCACGGAGCTCGCCCGATTCCTCAAGGCACGTAAGCCGCGCTCAAAAGCCTCGTCACCACGCGCTTTGAGCAACCTCTTCTGCTTCCGAATGCGGGCAAGCTTAGCCATCGCCTCCTCCAAAGCAGCCTCTGCTTCAGCCTCCTCACCTTCCAGGCGTTTGCGCTCCCGGATATTTTTCGCAACTACAAGAAATCAGCCAAACCGCCGTGAAAAAGCACTGACACCCACTCACGGAAGGAAGCCACGCCGGCCCCATCGCACACAACCTTCGCATCAACACAATTGGAGCAACGGTTGGAACGATCGGAAACCACCTTACAGGACAGACCCTGGCGGAAACAACGAGTACAAGGCATGATTTCGGAACCAAAAGCCTCAATATAAGCAGAAAGACCCTGCGCTTCGGAAAGCTTTCGCAAAGAAGTACGCTTGGAAACCCGGCCTGACATCACGTCAGCAAAAGGAAATTTTTACAAGTCAGAGTTACCCACCGACAACACTTGGCCGCTGAAACTGGTCTTGAGGACAAGACCAACGGGGAGGGGAACCTCGTGTCACGGCCATGACATGGGCCAGGCGGGGAAGCATGGCAGAAAACACTCTGACTAAGCAGGACCGAGGAAACCGAACGTCGCTCCCATGGGTCCCAGGACCGAACGTTGAAAACGTCGGCCCTACCAATGGACCGAACCCAGAGAACGTCGGTCCCAAGGATTGATCCCAAGTATATAGAACACGCTCATTGTACTTTCTTATGTACTAGCTACCTGAGCTATCAATACAACTTGGTTACACTCAATACCATTGAGCATATTACCAGACGTGACTTACAACCTATTGCTCAGACTACGCCCAGCACTCTCTGCCAACATAAACCCTGCACGACCGGTTTATCCCTTGGGAAACACACGATCGTCACAGTTCCGATGCTATCATGATGTTTAGCGGTTTCTGAGTGTTATCATATGCTCCTACTTTATTTGAAGAACACGCCATCGCATGACACTGACTGAAATTAAGAGGCCTCACTTTGCCCTTTCTCTAGGTAATACCCAAGGATGACCTATTACATAGATGATCAGCTCTTATGCACAGATCGTGACGTTCACTATGATGGCATGTAGGAAAGTGCAATCCTGTTCTTAACTTTAAGTATTAGTTCTAATGATCAACCAGCAATCGATATGAAAACTGTACTGGAGTTTAGAGGGGAGCTAAATGCTTGTTTAATACGCATAACGTGCATAATAAGCATGCGGATCAGACAAGCATGCGGATCAAAAATCTTCACCTTTAAAAAAGAAGCCACGATAAAAGCATAATAAGCAATAAACTCAATTGAAACTATTCGCTATATTATTCCCTAGATATTATAATAACTATCTGATAAATTCTTATATTATGCCTGGTCTTGCCGCATATTCCATAATGCCTTTCCTTTGCTTGCGCTGACCTTCCTGGGCCACTACTTCTCGACGATTCGCCCTCTACTTGCCCATCGATATTCATCTGATTAATTGCTTGCCTTCCTTCCTCTACTGCTATTACCCCTCCTTTCCGCAGTCGGGTTCTTCTTGCCCTCTGGCGCCGGCTTAGTATCTCATTTGCCTATTGAAGGTCTTAGTTCTTAGCCCTTAATAAGGTATTCTTATGTATTATTGCCTTTATTTCCTTAGTAAGAGACTTAAGAGCTCTTAGAATTAACTCTAGGGAGCTACTTTAATGCCGCCTAATTTATTTATTGAGATATTTAGACTAAGATTAGGCCTTAAGCATAGTCTTTAGCGTCTTTGAGACCTAAGGGGTCAAGGGGCTAATTACCTCCTTAGTAGGCGTTAGAGTCTGTAGCTATATATTAAGCTTCGAGACTATAATTTCTAGATTAGGAGGAATAAGCCTGGTCCCTCTAAAGGCTAACTTAATATTTTTTTTTATTATAGTAGCCTAATGTGACGATCGTGTGTTTCCCAAGGGATAAACCGGTCGTGCAGGGTTTATGTTGGCAGAGAGTGCTGGGCGTAGTCTGAGCAATAGGTTGTAAGTCACGTCTGGTAATATGCTCAATGGTATTGAGTGTAACCAAGTTGTATTGATAGCTGAGGTAGCTAGTACATAAGAAAGTACAATGAGCGTGTTCTATATACTTGGGATCAATCCTTGGACCGACGTTCTCTGGGTTCGGTCCATTGGTAGGGCCGACGTTTTCAACGTTCGGTCCTGGGACCCATGGGAGCGACGTTCGGTTTCCTCGGTCCTGCTTAGTCAGAGTGTTTTCTGCCATGCTTCCCCGCCTGGCCCATGTCATGGCCGTGACACGAGGTTCCCTCCCCGTTGGTCTTGTCCTCAAGACCAGTTTCAGCGGCCAAGTGTTGTCGGTGGGTAACTCTGACTTGTAAAAATTTCCTTTTGCTGACGTGATGTCAGGCCGGGTTTCAAGCGTACTTCTTTGCGAAAGCTTTCCGAAGCGCAGGGTCTTTCTGCTTATATTGAGGCTTTTGGTTCCGAAATCATGCCTTGTACTCGTTGTTTCCGCCAGGGTCTGTCCTGTAAGGTGGTTTCCGATCGTTCCAACCGTTGCTCCAATTGTGTTGATGCGAAGGTTGTGTGCGATGGGGCCGGCGTGGCTTCCTTCCGTGAGTGGGTGTCAGTGCTTTTTCACGGCGGTTTGGCTGATTTCTTGTAGTTGCGAAAAATATCCGGGAGCGCAAACGCCTGGAAGGTGAGGAGGCTGAAGCAGAGGCTGCTTTGGAGGAGGCGATGGCTAAGCTTGCCCGCATTCGGAAGCAGAAGAGGTTGCTCAAAGCGCGTGGTGACGAGGCTTTTGAGCGCGGCTTACGTGCCTTGGAGGAATCGGGCGAGCTCCGTGAGGAGTCGTCCGCTGTTGTGGAGGCGCATTCTTTTGGGGCCATTGACTTGATTGATTGGAACGCTGTTGGTCTTGACGAGCCTGTGCTTGGCGTTGTTGGTGGAAGTCCTTCAGAAGGCGTTGTGCACCAGTGAGGTGTTCTGGGGGTTCCCATGTGTTTTCTGAGTCGGGGTAGTCCTTCCATTTGATGAAATACATTGTTTTGCCATTGATTTTGTTCATGTCGAGGATGGCTTCTACGATGTATTCTTCTGGTCCGTCGATTTCTGTGTCTGGTTCTTTATTTGTTTTCACCTGGATGGTGTCTTGTGCTGGCTCGAGTAATGAAATGTGAAAGATTGGATGGAGCTTGACCTTGGGTGGTAAGTCCAGTTCGTAGTTATGTTTCGAAATTTTCTGCTTAATCTTGTATGGTCCGATGTATTTGTAGTCGAGTTTTTTGTTTTGTCGTTTTGTTTCGATGTTTTTTGTTGCGAGGTAGACCATGTCTCCCTCCGAGAGGATCGGTCCCTCGATTCTTTTCTTATTGGCGTATGCCGTCATTTTGTTTCTGACGAATTCGAGTTCTGTTTTCATTTCTTCATGTAGGTTTCGTAATTGGTCGCTGGTGAGGATCGCCTTGGGGTTGATGATGGCGTCTCGGGATTGTCGGTAAATGTCTGGTGTGAACCCGAAATTGGCGTATGCTGGTGTGACCTTGGTGCTTTCGTTGGTTGCTGTGTTGTAGGCTAGCTGGGCAGCTGGTAGCTTTTCAACCCAGTTGTTTTGCTCGTAGTTGATATAGCATCGGAGGTATTGTTCCAGTGTTTGATTCATGCGTTCCGTTTGTCCGTCTGTCTCCTTGTGGTATGCAGTGGAGAGTTTGTGATTGATTCCCAAGTATCCTGTGAGGCTCTGCCAGAATTTTGATGCAAATGGTGGTCCTCGATCTGTGATGATCTCGAGTGGTAGTCCATGTGTTTTGGCAATGTGGAAATAGAAGAGATAGGCGAATTCTTCGGCCGTTGTTGCTTCTCTATAAGGTATGAAATAGGAGAATTTCGTGAGTCTGTCCACGATGACGAGAATGCTATCGTAGAAGTTTCCAGTGGCTGGTTCTTCTGATAGGGGTAGTTTGGTGATGAAATCCATAGTGATTGAGTCCCATGGTTGTTGTGCAACTGGGAGTGGTTGTAGTTTTCCGTATGGTTTGTGGCGTCGTGCCTTGGTTTTCGCGCAGAGGTCGCATTGGTTGGCGATGGTTGAAACAATTTTCTTCATATTAGGAAAAGTAAACGTCGTTTTGACTCGTTCTAGGGTTTTATTGATTCCTTGGTGTCCGTGTAGCAGGTGTTTGTGTATTTCGCGTACGAGGTCGTGTTGTAGTTCCTGTGGTACTTGTTGTTTGTCTGTTTTCTCATTGTCTGGGAGGTGTTGGTTGTATTCTAGGATTCTCGTGAGTAGTGGATTGCCCTGTTCCACTGTGTAGGTTGTTGCAATGATTCGTTGTGTGAGGTGTCCTTCCTGCGTGAACTGCAAGAGTTGTTCCTTTGTCTTGGTTCTTCCCGTGTCTAGGTCGGGGCGTCGGCTGATGGCATCGGCTCTGCCGTTCTCCGTTCCTTTGACGTGGATGATGACGTAGTCGAATTCTGAGAGGTATTCGGCGTACCGGAGTTGGCGTCCGCTGAGTTCTTGTGTTTTCGCGAAGTGGGTGATGTTCTTGTGGTCCGTATATACCTTGATCTGGTGTTGGCTTCCTAGGAGATAGTGCCTGAATTCTTTGAAGGCGTTGACGATTGCGAGGAATTCTTTGTCGTAGATGGGGTAGTTTAGTTCCGCTCCATGTAGCTTGTGGGAGTAGAATGCGATTGGGTGTAGGAGTCCTTTGTCGTCTCGTTGTCCAATCTGTGCGCCTAGGGCGAAGTCCGAGGCGTCGGTTTCGAGTTCGATTGGTTGAGATGGGTCGAACATCTTGAGCACTGGTTCGCTCAGGATGAGTTCCTTGATTTTGTCGAAGGCGTCCTTGGCTTTGTTCCCAAATACGAAGGTCTTGTCCTTCTTCGTAAGTTCCGTCAATGGTGCAGCTATCCGTCCGAAGGCTTTGAGGAACTTGCGGTAGTAATTGGCGAATCAAGGAAGGCTTGTACTTCCTTGACGTTCGTTGGTTCTTCCCATTCCTTGACCGCTGAGACCTTCTTGGGGTCCATTCGTATCTCGTTGTGAGAGATGATGTGTCCGAGGAATTCCACTTCCGGGGCGTGGAATTTGCTTTTCTCGGGTTCCACTAACAACTTGGCGTCTTGTAGTGTTTGCAGTACCTTGTGGACGTGTTCCGTGTGTTCTTCCTCCGTTTTGGAGAAGATGAGGATGTCATCCAGGTAACATACAACGAATATGTCCAGATGTTCTCGTAGCACGTTGTTGATCATTCGTTGGAATGCAGCAGGTGCATTGGTGAGTCAAAGGGCATAACGAGGTACTCGAATAGTCCGTACTTAGTACGAAAAGCGGTTTTCCATTCGTGTCCTTCTTTGATCCGAATAAGGTTGTAGGCTCCTTTGAGGTCGAGTGCTGTGAAATACTTCATGCCAAAAAGCCGATCCTTCAATTCGCTGATGAGAGGTAGCGGTGTGCGATCCTTGACCGTAATGGCGTTGAGCATCCTGAAGTCGACACAAAGCCGGAGCTTTCCGTTTTCTTCGGAACGAACATGACGGGGTATCCGACAGATGACTTGCTTTCCCTGATATATCCTTTCCGTATCATGTCTTCGATGTATTCCTTCAACACTGGTAGTTGTGCTTCGTTGAGTGGGTAGAGTTTGCTGAAGCCGGGTTGCTTCCCATCGATGAACTCAATTTCTAGGTCGTAGTGTGTATGCTCGGGTAGGCCTGTTTCGAGTTCTTCCGCGAAGAGTTTCTTGTAGATGCGATACTGCCATGGAATGTTCTTGAGTCGCTCTTCTTCTTCCGGGTTATCCTGTGGTTTCTTTTGTGGAGCTAGGTCCTTTTCGAGTTCATGAAACTGTTGCATGACTCGTGCGATCATCCTTTGTCGCTGTCGTTTTCGTCCTTTTTGATGTTTGTGTCTTGTCCCTGTGGGTGGAGAGGTGTCTCGTGTTGGCCTCTGCCTGGCTTCTCCGGTTCCTTCGGTAGAAGTTTGAGATCTCGTGTCGTATTCTGAGTCGTCATTTGCTGTGGAAGGTGTCTCATCGTTGAAAGAGAGCACTTGGCCAGTCTTCCAGTCGAAATGTGGGTTGAATCGTTGTAACCATGGGTACCCGAGTACAAGATCATGTTGCTTGTTCGGTACAACGTCGAATGAAATGCCCTGGTTCTTTCCTTCAACGAAAACTTTGAGGTGATCAATCTCGCTGTCGATGATACCGTTGTTGTAGTCGAAAGGGGTTCCTTCTGGGTTGACAACCGAGTAAGGCGTCTGTTTGTACCTCCATGGTAGCCTGAGCCTATTCGCCGTTGTCGGGTCGAAGTAGTTCTGCTCAGCTCCGCTGTCCACTAAAGCGTTCAACCATTCTCCTCTGACTCGTACTTTCAGTTCTAGGCATCGTCGCCTGTGTACTCCGGTGGTGGAGTAGAGGGCCTTCTGGGGTAATGTATTCCCTTGTTCATCCACCCGTCGCCCTGTGTCGGATGGGGTGTCTAGTTTTTGACATTGCCAGAGCGTAGTTTGTGTGATCAAATTCACACTCGCTGTTTGCGCAGGCGTCGTAGTCGTGCGTGTCGTCCTTTTTGTGCAGCCAGTCCTGGTACTGCCGTTCTTGTTCGGCTCCGGGGTCTTCTTCGTTTTCCTGGCTGATCGTCTTTTGCCAGTCCTCGATCTTGTGAGTGATCCGTTTCTTCTCCTGAGTGGCGTGGTAGAGTTTTGAAGAATATCGCGCGTTCGCGACGCCGATGGATTCATACCAGTGTACCACTTTGTACCCTTCCGTTTCGTACCATAGGTAGGGTTTATGGTTTGGTTGATGTGGTAGTGGGACGGGGAAGCAATCTTGCTCTTGCTTCTCCTCTCGGTGGGTTTCGCACCAATGGTGTTGGCACGACATCCAAGAGATGCTAGCATGCTCCTGGTGTGTCGGGTATGTCCTTACGTCGTCTCGTGGATTGAAAGGTGCTTCCGGATGTCGAGGGTTTTCGGCCAATTCCCGATGGTAGGCTCGAATGCAAATTTCTTGCTCATCTGACGTTTCCACATGTTCTCGTGCGGTCTGGATGTACCTTTCCCTTAGGCTGTTCCAGTACCTGTTATTGTTTTCGTCGTACAGTTGGGGGTAGTCTTCCTCCTCCCATAGTTCTTTGTCGCTTTTCCGGGGCTTCCTAGAGCGCTCCTGGCGTAGTTCTCTCTGTAGTTGTCGAGCCTTGTGCTCGAACTTGGTTCGATTGATGTTGCTACTGCTTGTCTTGGCAATCCAATCATTGCGTGGCAGTCTGCTGTGTTGGTCTGTTTTTGTCGTTCGCAGATTTCATCGTATTCCCGTGATGCCTCAATCTGGTGTCGAGGGCATAGGGTATGGTTGCACCGTGTGGGGTCATCTTGTCGGCAGTCCCTTCGGTGGACTGTGGCGGGCACCAAAAGTTGTTCCTTCTCTTCGTATCCCACAATCCATTTCTTGTGGTCAAATCCTTCTGCGGCGGCTTCTTGGAAGTCGGCTTGTTCGTTCGATGGTTGTTGTGCTGAAGGGGGTGTCGTGGGTTCTTCGATTTTGGGTTCGGCGCGTCTGGTCACGGCGATGGTACGTTGTGACATCAAGTTGCCTGGTTGCTGTCTTCCCTTGTTGGGCTCTGGGAGTGGTTTCCATCCCACGTGTTCTGTAATGTGCGAGCGGTTGTTCTTTTGAGGTTTGACTGGTTCGTGGAGTCGTTCCTTCGTAATGTTGTTGATCATATAGTTGCCTTCCGCCTGTTTTTCTGAGAGGTATACTTGGCTGTGTGGCATGTCCAGCTCATCTGGTTGGATGCCGGTTTTGTCGTATCCTTGTCGAGCCATTCCGAGTGTTCTAACGGTGCGGATGGCCGTCTGGGGTTCGGTATCTGCCCAGGTGGATCTTACCTGTTTCTTACCTTCTGGGAGGGGTTGTCGTGGCCTTGGTTGATAGCGTCCCTCCTCCGTATCCCGCTGCTTCTTTCGGCATTCATTTGCCTTGTGTCCCTTCTTGTGGCAGTAGTAACATTCAATGTCCTTGCTGTCCTTCTGGGCTGCTCCAAGTTCCATAGGTCCTGCGTGGGTCCCGTAGGAGGTGTTGCCCCTGGTCTGTTCTCGCCTTCGAGATTGGTTGGCGTTGTTCTTATTGCCCCAAATTCGTCCTTTGTTGGATTTTTTCCATGCGTCGTTCAAACTGTCGGTTGTCGATCTTGATAGTCATGTCGATGTAGTCCTGGAGATTGTCGGGTTTTTCCGTTTTGCAGAGTTCGTCCTTCACCTCATCCTTGAGTCCTTCGTAGAAAGCAATCTGAAGGGCACTTGTTCCCCAATTGAGAAATGAGGTGATTTGTGTGAACTCGGCTGCGTAGGTCGAGGCGGCCTTTGTCTGTCGCAGGTTCTTGAGTTTCTGCGTGGCCTGTTGTTCTTCATCGATGGTTCCGAAGTTGCGTCTGATCGCTTCTTCAAAGTTTTCGTATTCGGCGAAAAGGAGTTGTGTTTCCTCGGTGGGTTCATTCCCGAGAAAGTCGCGCAGCTTGGGTTCAAACCAAGTGAGTGCGTTACCCGTGAGGCATCTGCTGGCGTGTAGGACCTTGCTTTCGGCACTGGCCATCCTGGTGGGAAAGTACCGTTGGTATGCTCTGAGGGACGTAAGAAACGTCCTGACGTGGGTGGCCTGTCCGTTGAATGGTTCTGGGTCCTTGGGTTTGATGATCTCGCCGATGTCTTTGTGGGTAGTACCAGCGGCGGTGTGCTCGAACGTCAGGTTGCCGAGATCGTGAACCTGCTGTTGTGCCAGGTCATTTTGCTGGGCTTGGAGCGTGGTGAGTCGGTCGATCCGGTTCTGTTGTTCGTTGATTGTTTGCTGGTATTGCTGCTGTTGCTGTTCCATGGCTTGGCGGAAGCGTTCCTGCATGTCGTTCATGGATGCCTCCATGCTGGCCAATCGTTCCTGAGTGATCCTGGCGTTGTTGCGTGCGCCGTCCAGGAGGTTGTTATGCTGGATGCTCAGGTGGTTGTACTTATTTCTGAGTTTGCGGACTTCATCTTCGTGTGAGGCCGGGACGATGTGTTCTTCGCCATCGTCATCAGTGTCCATCGGGATGTTAGGTTCCTCTGGTTTGGTCGCGGGCTGTCCCTGTTGGGGGGTGACAGGCAGCTTGCTGCGAGGGGTAGAAGGAGATCCAGTGTTGGGTGCCATGGTAACAGTATTGCTCAGAGTATGCAGTACACTACTGAACAAGAGCTATCAACGTGTGACGATCGTGTGTTTCCCAAGGGATAAACCGGTCGTGCAGGGTTTATGTTGGCAGAGAGTGCTGGGCGTAGTCTGAGCAATAGGTTGTAAGTCACGTCTGGTAATATGCTCAATGGTATTGAGTGTAACCAAGTTGTATTGATAGCTGAGGTAGCTAGTACATAAGAAAGTACAATGAGCGTGTTCTATATACTTGGGATCAATCCTTGGACCGACGTTCTCTGGGTTCGGTCCATTGGTAGGGCCGACGTTTTCAACGTTCGGTCCTGGGACCCATGGGAGCGACGTTCGGTTTCCTCGGTCCTGCTTAGTCAGAGTGTTTTCTGCCATGCTTCCCCGCCTGGCCCATGTCATGGCCGTGACAAGTATAGCCTAGAAACCGGGAATGGATTATAGTTTGTTAGAGAAATAGAACACACCAACCATAACAAGGTTAAACGCTTCGTGACCTTCTTCGGGGGATTTTTAAAATAGGGATCTTATATGCTTCTTAGTGAGGTAAATATAATATAAAATAATAAGGGCAATTAATTAATTAATAATAATGAAAATTTAGTTAGAGAAAGAGCCTAAAAGCTGCTCCTTTCTTGTTGACTATGACGACAGTGATGATAATAATGATAGCCGAAGGCAACTGGCCTCTGACCTTTTTCTACGTACAGGAAATTGCCCAATGGCCCAAAATGGCTTAGCACCTTTTCCCCCCAACTCAATAGTCATTTAAGCAATCAATGCAGAAGGCCAGGCGATCTAGCCGTTTATTATTAGCGCGGGCTAATATCACCTCGCTAACTGGTACCGAGAAAGCAACCTCCCGGGCGATTAGGCTATTGCAATGACCCAAAATGGCTAGACTGATAATAAAACTGGTCTAGAGTGGCTAAAGCACTTTGACCGGTGTATAGCCAAGTGATTAAATAGTCGCATCGTCTCTTAATCCTTGATAGCTATAAAAGTCACTACTCTATTAAATTTAAGAGATTTTATAAGGAAAAGAAGATTATCTAGCTTTATATGCCACCTTATTCCTCCTATTTACTCTAGCCCCTTAACGTTGGGTACTTTAGTATATTAAAGAAGGCTTATAGTTAAGAAATAGAGCGTCTAATTAGATGCTCTATAACCTATATTTCAAAGACTAAGCTCTTTCTGGCCTTCTACGCCGCATACGAGGCTACTATGATAAAAAGAAATATCAGGGGGGCTTTTAAAGGCGCTAGGCTTATTCCTCTTAACCTAGAAGCTATGGTCTTAAAGCTTGATATGTAGCTACGGACTCTAACGCCTACCGAGGAGGGGGCTAAACCCTCTACCCCTTGGGTCACAAGGACCCCAAAGACTATACTTAAGACCGGATCTTAGTCTAAATACCTCGAAAGATAAATCAGAAGGCATCATAGTAGCTCCCCAGAGTTAATTATAGAGGCTATAAAGTCTCTTACAAAGGCAGTAAAGAGAAATATGCATGAGATTGTATTATTAAGGGCTAAGGTTAGAGACCTTTGAGAGGCAAATGAGATACTAAGCCGGCGCTAGATGTAAAAGACTGAAAAATATAGACTATAAGGTCTGAATAAGGTGTAGGGTAGGTAACTAAAATAGGAGGAGAATAGGCAGAGGATTCAGTCCTTATAAAAAGCTAATTGGCTAGATAAGAGATCATAGGCTAATAAAAGTGGGTCACAAGATAAATAAGAGTATAGGGTAGAAGGCCAGCTCCTGATTGGTGGTCTTTATGCTTATATTGCTTCAGTGTGTAAAGATCTAAGGAAGGAAAACTATTCTAAGGGAAAGCTATTTATAACGGTCCAGCTGAGTATATTGACAACTAGCTGAACGACTCTAACGAGTATCCTAAAGCTAAGGGAGAAAGGAAAAGAAAGTAAAGGAGAAGAAGCGAAAAGAACCCCCTTTAGCTGCTGAGCTTATGTGGGCCTTGGTGCTTATGTGGGTCTTGGTCGAGAGTGCAAGCCGAGACCCCCACGGGCTCAGCCCGTTATACTATTCTTTTATAACTAATAGCTTGGAATCTATTAGCCCGATTTGGATAAAGGTTATACCATCGGATAGTTCTTTTTCAAAGCCTTCTAACCATATATAGTATATATTAATCGGATAGTTAATAGCCGGGCTATTATATAAGGAAGATAAAACCTATAGGGTTTTATATTCGAGGTATTAGAAACCGGATAGAAAATACCCATACAAGAAGACCGGCTTTAATAGAGTTATCGGGCTTTAAATAAAGCCCTAAGTCCGGGTCACGTGACTGACCCTATATGTCTGGAATTACCCTAGAGGGAAGTTTATATAACTCCACAATATCTTGCTAATCTAAGCAGTTATAGCTTAGGTAAGCATATTATTAAATAGCGCTAATAATATACTATAAGGTATTAAGTTATTAGACTTATATTTTATAAGCTAAATTCCCTAGAATTATTTATATAAGACCTTTCTTATAAAAGTCTTTAATACTAGAGCAAAAAGGACTAAATTATAGAAAAGAGGGGTAATAATGAGTTGGGGGAAAAAAGTGCTAAGCTATTTTAGGCCATTGGGTAATTTCCTATACGTAGAAAAAGGTCAGAGACTAGTTGCCTTCGGCCATCAGCATCATCATCACTATCGTCATGGTCAACGAGAAAGGAGCAGCTTTTAGGCTCTTTCTCTGACTAAATTTTTATTATTATTAATTAATTAATTGCCCTTACTATTTTATATTATGTTTACCTCACTAAGAAGCGTGTGAGATCTCTATTTTAAAAATCCCCCGAAGAAGGTCACGAAGCGTTCAACCTCGCTGTGGTTGGTGTGTTCTGTTTCTCCAACAAAATAATAGTAGAGGAAGGAAGGTAAGCAATTAATCAAATAGATATAGATGCGCAGGTAGTGGGTAAATTATCGAGGAGTAGTAATCAATAAAGGTCGGCGCGACCGGGTATTCGGCGTTATAGTATCTGCGGCAAGCCCGGCCATAATGCAAGGACGTGTCAGGTAGTGATTAAGACGTCTAGGGAAGAGTATAGTGAGTAGTTTTAATTAATTAAATAGTTTATAGTATTTTTATCGCGATAACTCTAGAGGGGGTTAAAAAAAAGTGCGGCGCTTGCTTGACTGCGGCGCTTGCTTATCAAGTACGTTAATGAGTTTCAAAGTTTTATCCAATCAAGATTCTCGTCAAGCAATTATTTTAAGTGAGATTCGCCTCTAAGTGGATACGACTTAAAGTACTAATTACCTTCAGTAAGTTCACGCTCAATGCCGTTTTACTCATGCCGACTTTTCCATGTGACAAATGGCATGATTTTAGCTGTTTTGATGTTTTTGGGCGTCAAGTTTTAGATCGGCATGTGTTAATAACTGTGTTCTTTTTTGTTGTGGCCGATGGCTTCTGTGGGAAGCGTCACCAAGCCCACAATGTTTCTGAGCGTATTTATACAGCAATTGGTATCAAATCACACATATACATGCGGCGTAAAAAATAGGTATTCTATCACATCATAAAGAGCTTTGAATGAGGCAGTAGCACAGTCCATCGCTCACCAGGCTTTCGCGTCCATATCTTCCTCAAAGCATCCAGCCCCATGGTCAAATTCATAAATCCACTTCTCGCATATCTGTTCAAGAAGAAGTTGGAAAAGAACTCCTTGTGCTCTGCGAGCCGACAATCAGAAGCTGCGACAAAGCAAGCCCACGTAAGGACTTGCTTGCCCGGAGTGTCATCAGGGAATTCCTCCAACGTATCAATAAAGCGCTGCACGCGGCCAATAGACTCTATCACATGCCTCGCCCTTATCTGTGGTGTCGCTCGAGTTTGAGTGTCGAGCACAGCTTGATTCATGTATATCTCGCATGCTTGATGTACCAGGTTGGGTACGAGGGCGAGAGAGCCGGCATGTTGTGGGTTGTTTTGTAGACAATGATATAGGCAGTCGAACATCGGGGCAATCTCGGTTTCGGAGGAAATGATGTTGATACCAGCGTCTTCACTAAGCAGCGGCGCCGCATACACTTTAAACCTTGATTAAGCCGTTTGTTAGCCTTGAAATTCGCGGTGTGATCATAACATTCATCAGGGTAGTCTTACTTGCGAACTTGGCGGACTACGAACTCGGCAATGTCCCCCGACCCAAGTTCCGCCTCTCCACCGAGGACATCGATTGCAGACTGCAGCATGCCAAAGAGGATTGGAAAGTCGGATGATCCATTAACCATAACAGCAGTCAGAAGCAGCAATATCGTGATAAGAATAGATTGCTGATTTGATCGATCGCAGTCTCTCGGCTGACTGCGCTTTTGCAGCCCTTGAATGGCTCGGCCATAGTGGTCCTGCTTCATTTGGTCGATGGCAAGGTCGTTTTGTAGGACCCGGGAGCTATGGAAGAGTGAGACTGCAAGGACTGCGTCCATGACAAGTTCATCGGTCTCTGCTATTGGTAGCATGAGGTGGCGCCATCCGTTGTGAGGGCCATCCACGGCGATCATTTCACTAGCGATGTTATCCGAGTCTGTCACCAGTTAGTTATGAACACTTGTATAAATACAAAGGCGTGTCCCACAGTTGAGCAACAAGCGCCTCTTCTATGCTGGAACATGATCGGGGTTAGATGGAGGGATGATCAATGCATCGTTGGACGTGAATAGTTCTGCCTCGCAGAGAGGACCACTCTCGGCAGCTTTTGGCCAGTTGGCGTTGTCGTCTTCGTTGTCGTCTTGATTCTCGATGTTGATCAGAGGAAGAACGTCATTTCCTCCTAGCAAGAGCTCCCAAGAGATTGGCAGCTCATAATAGAGCTCGAGTGCTTTGTCAGAAATCTGCGGAACGTCTAACGCGTCGCTTGGTATTATGCCGGTCTCGATACCCTCCTGGGTGAAGCGTAGTGAAGGGGATTCTTGTGTGGTAGCGGTCACATCCTGCTCAGGGGTAGGGCTGTGTGATGGCTCAGGTAGTACGGTAGTTTTGGTAACGTTGGGTTTCGCCTTTCGTCTCATGCTTGGGTTCCATGTCAGCACAATCATGCCCTGCCCTCGACGCCAAAGAGTCACGGAGAGAGCTTACTAAGGATAAGCAGTATCCATAGTCTTGCCGATGCAATGACCTCTAGTAGCGACGCCATTGCTGAAGCGGTGTCGAACACCGAGGCCGCTGCATTTCAAGCCCTTTGCGATGCATTTACGACACTCGGGACTACCTCTATCGCAGTTGATCCGACGCTGAGAGCACTCATAGCACCCTTGATGATGGACGTTAAGCCTCGATCTAGGTGTTGTTTCTGCTTGGCTCACCTTTGACCTTTGCACGATAAGGTCGCGTCATGCCCTCAGAGACTTGGGGGTACACTGGCTTTGCCTGTGTATTGTAAGATGGTCTCACTGCAGTGCACTTTTTTGGATATCTATATCCACTGCCGATCCGAGACTTGAGAGATGATGTGACGCGATGATAGCATGCGTGGTTGCGATTGGAATGCGGGTGGAGGCAAACTGTTCAAAAGGGGAATGTGGAATGAGACACCCCTGTACAGTACTTTATCTCCTTGAGTGCGTTAAGGCTTCGTGAGGGTCACGACAGGGGGTCCGGTCCAATTAAAATAGCGAAAATTAGAGGTACTTTAATCCCCACCTATTTTCTATGGTGATAGAAGTCCCAACAATCTTGTGAGTTACAAATCGCAACATCACATTGCTTGCAGCCATAAGATGACCTCTTCAGCCCCTTCCTTTTCGTATTGCCGTTGACGCCGGCCAATGGCTTCCTCTTGCTACGTGACCTAATTTGACCGCAGCGGAGTCCTTGACAAGCAAGGCAAGGGCTGTTTTTCCCTCTTTTGACGCGTTCATGCAGCTCCATAGGCGTATTTTCGTCGCCAGCTCGAAATCGCTGCCTGGAATGACCAGTCCAATAAGCCGCAATAAGGTCATCTATAAGGCGGCCTCGCCAGTCACTCTGAGACCGTATTTTCTTCCACTTTGGCTGCCCATGAAGCTGAAGAAGATAGCTATTGATGAGGGCTGTGTCAAGAAGGAAGGTCCAAGCTATAGCCTGCCAAGGGCCACGACGAATTGAGTGACTATAGCCCCGTGATGCCCTTAGTTGGTCGCCACGGTCCACATGGTTCATCTCATCGTTGTACGTAGCGGCGATAGAAGGGATCGCAAAGGTCTTAACGGCTTCGTCACCAAAAAAAACGCTGTATTGGCCGTGCGCGGGCTTGATCTGTATTTGGCCTCTTCCTCTTCCGTATGATAAGCTCGTCGCCTTTGAATACAGTAGATAAGAAGAGCACGAGGGCGTTATCCTTCCACGCGATTTGGTTGACCTAGGGAAGAGTAAGTCAAATTAGTAGGGGTTTTATAGGTAAATTTGACTTAGCTTGCTACCTTATTATCAACTGTTGGAGCCATTCTGACCTCATTGAACTGAAGGAGCCTCCGGCCGGCAGAATCATCGTCTTTGAGCTTCGCGAAGGGGGCGTAGATACCACAGTTGCGGCGGGCCGTGCCTGTGGCCCCGTGGCCATATTGACGGAGGCTTCTAAAGAGGTTAGCGGACGAGAAGAGGTTATCAATGAAGACGTGATATATGGCTTTTGGCAGCTTATTAATAAGGGCAATAACCACGCTCTGTGTCGGGTTGAGGTGTGTGTAAAGTCGCCTTCTTCTCTGAGATCGAAGCCGCGTTACGAGGCTAACTGGACCGTATCTCTTCTTCGGCTCGTGCCAAAGCCACCGCAAGAAGAGGCCTTTTTGCGCCGTGGCCCAGATCTTGAAGCCCACGGGGATAGGCTTATTTGGGACTCGTGTTGTCTGGTATGACCTTCCTGTATAGCGGATCATACACTCGTCCACAGCGATATTCGTGCCCGGCTTAAGGAATTCAGTTGACGCGTATTGTAGGTGCCGAGACCACTCGTCAACGGCGGCAAAGACCTTCGTAAGGCCAGCTTTAGCAGCCTCTTTGGCGAGGCTGAAGGGGTTGAAGAGCCGAAGGTGCCGATGAATCAGTTGAAAGCGGTCAAAAGTCATGACTTTGAGGATTGAATGGTCGGAACCTTGGTGCCCTAGCCGGGAAGTCTTCCAATGGTCTCGGATTGTGATTTCCTTATGAATTCCTATATGAATTAGAAGCGCAAGCCATAGATATACCTCTGGCACGGTGGTTGGCTTCCAACTGCGAATTCGAGCCCGTGGCTTCCAGCTGCGACTGCGAAGCAAATGATCAACCCATTCATTCGTATATTTAACCCATTTTGCAACTAGGAAATAAGGCACAAAGTGATGGAAGAGGTCAAGAGGCTGCTGGGGCAGCTCTTTGACCTCGAGGTCGCGATCGGGCACCATCACCGGGAGGAAATTGGTGCCGCAGCTAGGGACCGGGTTGAAGATAGGTCGGCAGGTGAAATCGGCTGGCTGCTCGCGGCGGCTATTCTCTTCTGTAATTATAATACTTGGATCAGAGGCACTCAGTGCCTGACTAGGGATTGATTGAGAGCTCATGAGTATCTTCAAAAAGATTTATATGGTGTTTTAGGTGGAAATAATTAATGGAGCACTATGTGGTACCCCTCTCGTACCTACGTCATGACTAAGGTCATGTGGGTCAAGTAACCTCACGAAGCCTTAACGCACTCAAGGAGATAGTAGTACTAGAACCGGGCACGTCCAGCTAACGGGCCGGATGGCTTTTCGGCCAGCTTTGCCACACTCGTTGAGTCAAGGGTTTGATAGCGTGCGGGCCGGAAAAGACTGTTACAGAACTGTACCGAAGGGCGGAAATCCCTCCAACGCGTCATCAAACGTTGTGCCATGGCCAGTACCGTATCATTGGTACGCTAATAAGTATAGACGCGTGTGTCAAGAAAATTTCATTCACTGCAAAAACTGTGGATGGCAGTGCTTTGGCGAAACAGCCTGTTGCACTCAGTTTCAGGAAGCTGTCAATGGAACTGGGTTGTAACTCCCCATTCATCGTCTTTGGGGGTTGTCAATGCCTGGAAGAGTGGCTGGAGCAGCCGCTGCCAAGTTCCGTGGATACTGTGAAGTTCGAGGTCGGCTTGGCTTGTCATAGGGTGTCGCACATGGCCCCTCGCCACACTCTCGGGTAACCGACAAGGTCGAGGCTTATATTCGGTCTTCTGGCCCAGTTATCCCTCAAGGGCCGGGCTTCAACTATAATAAAGAATACATTGTCAAGCACACGTACAAAGATGAGAAACTTGGGGATGTTCGCTCAAGCCGCACTTTGACATTTGAGTCACTGAGAAATAAATATTACTAAGCTTCAGTTGCCAATCTAGAGCCGTGCCTTGATCTCTACTGGCACTCCCCTCTCCAAAGAAATCCTTAACTGTCGAATTCGGTCATCGGTAGTAAAGATAGACCTGGGAAAGTCATCGTCTGGCTTCTCTCCGAGGATCAGGCCAGCGACCATCCGGGAAGTAAGGAATGCCTTGATCATACCCGTGGCATGATATCCTCCACAGACCCATTGATGCGTGCGTCCAGGGAAAGGCAAACGACCAGCAAAAGGAACCGCGTCTTGAGAGAAAGCCAAGATGCCAGCCCACCCGTGAGAAATTTTGGTGGCAGCGTCTCGGTCAGGACTGGCGAGCGCTTCATGAGCAAAACCTCGTAGATGTGCCATTGGGCTCAGATCCGTCTTACTATCATCGCCCACCGCCTTGCGGCCAGTGTTGGCCCGTCCGACAATGGCACGACCATCCTTGCGCTGGATAAGGTAGTCGTAATCCTTGACACCGTATCGCAGCCAGAGCGAATAGTCGCTTCCGAGACCCAACGGCGACTTTCCATCTGCTGTTGGAGAGTATGCCACGACATTGCCCCTGACGGGAGAGATAAATGGTCGAAGCTCTGGTAGCAGGCGGCCAAGCCAGGCGTTTGTGGCGTGGACGATATTCTTGGCGCGAATTTCGCCCCGATTGGTCTTGACAGTCGCATATCCGTCCTCCTTAAGGTCAACGATACTTGTGACGGGCGTGTGTGTCTGGACATTGATCTTGCCCTGGTCAATCAAAGGACCAAGGACGCCTGTGACCCATTTATAAGGCCACATAGAGGCTGCTGGAATCGAGATGGCGCCTACAGCACGGGATGACAATTTGAGAACGTCTCGTAGGTATGAGTGATCTTTATGGAGTTGGTGCTTCTCTGCCAGGTGAGGTGCGTGGGCACGCATGTCTTCGAGGCCGGCAATGGCTTTATCAAAGTCCTTCTGGTCGTAATAGGCCTCGATGCCCTGGGTGAGGACTAGATCGCAATCAATGTCATCCTCCCGGATTGCAGCGGCCATAGCTTCTAGATGTGCATGCTCAAAGGCCGAAATACGCACTGCTTCTTCAATGCCAAATGTGTGCTTTCGCTCCTCCCACATAGCAAATGTCATGGTTTTGCAGTGACCACCGTTACGACCCGTAGCGCCGGAACAGAGTGATCGAGCATCAACCAGGACGATGCGAATTCCTGGCTTCTTCTTGAGCAGGTTTCGTACAAGGCTCATCCCAGTAAGGCCGGCACCAATAACAACAACGTCGATAACACCCTTGGGCCATTCTGATTGATGGTTGGCGCGAGGATGTGGTTGAGAATGCCAGAAAGGGATAGTTCCCTTAGTTGAGGGATAGCCCGGATCGACGACGCCGGGCTCATAGATACCTTCCAAAGCACCAGACATTGTACTGCCTTACTGATAAAGTGATTTTGGAGTAAGCTGTGAGGGAGCAACGATAGGATGAGAAGAGAAAGTATATGATGATTCGAAGGAGTCTCTAGTCATGCAACTTTGAGAAGCCGTAATGAATGGCTGGCTGATATTCAATCTTATTATCATGAAAGACCGACAAGTTCTCATAAAGCCAGCTCGACCCAAAGAGTCTTTAAGGCTGGCCTGGACCCAACGATTGATCTAGTCAGGCGAGGAAAACTTCCGACCCACTATCTCGGAGTTCACTGAGATGGAGAAACGAAGGGCAACCTTCACCTAGTCGAGGCAGAGACCAGCCATGTCGCGCTTGTCCCGAACGGGCGACTCGAATGAGACCAGCAGTGGCTGGGAGCTTAATATGGAGGAGACCGTGCTTAACATGTATCCCGAGAAGACAGCTAAAATGAGACCATGAACCAGTAAGATACAAGCATATTCTCTCCACTCAGGCAGGTCGGTGAGATTCGAGAATTGCAATCCCTATTGCGCTTATCCTAAACGGGCGACTCAAATGAGACCAGCAGTGGGAAGCGGGAGTCTAGATGCATTCATGACTTGCCTGACCCTTTGAGCGTTTGTTTCCCCGCATCCTGGGGAACAGGAGGCAATCCCCGGCTGGGACATCATGCGACTCCCGTGATTATGTGGTTTAACGATGCTGCGTGACGGGGCCAGTGATCCTGTCTCTCATTTCCCAAATCAGGTTGAACGCTCGCAACCCAGTCGCTCGTCGTCGTGAATTCAACCTCCCAATCAGGTGACACCCTTGCACCGCCATTGTCGTCGACCTTATAATATTTGGCCCTTCGCCCTACGGATTGATAAAGATCGGTCCCGATCACTTAGAATTACCTACGACCATTAGCACACCTCTCTCTGACCTCATTCTTCTACCACTTACTCCATCCATCACTTATCCGAACCATCTTAAGCACACAAAGAGCTGTGCACCAAAGCATATCACAATGTCCCAGAAGAAGACTACCGAGGGCCACGAGTATAAGCTTGGTGGTGGTATCTCCAATGGCTTGCCATGCAACGGAGTTATCACACCAGCGAGCAACTCGGCTCAGGTGACATCCAAGACGTTCGACACCATCATTATTGGTGCTGGATTCGCTGGTTTAACAGCTACCCGCGACCTCACTTTATCAGGCAAGCTCTATCACAGAGTGCATCCCTTATTAAGCCCATACTAATCTCCGAGAATAGGCCATCATGTTCTACTACTCGAGGGACGTGATCGTATTGGAGGCAGGACATGGACATCAAATGTCGATGGTCATCTCTACGAGATGGGAGGAACCTGGATTCACTGGGAGCAGCCTCACGTCTACCGTGAAATGGCTCGCTACAACCTTCACCGGGACTTTGTTGTCACCGGTGATGTGCCTAGCCAGCCACGCTCCGTCTTGGTGGATGACGATGGCGAGAAGCAACAGCTATCACTGGAGACATTTGTAAGTACACCACGACCGGTATCTAAGAGCTTTAACTGAAAAAGAAAAGGACAAGCTGGCCGATCATGCTTTCAAAATTTACTGCAATGTTGATGGTGAAGAAGGCAAAACGGCAATCCCATTCCCCCATGATTCCCTGCGCAACCCTGACGCAAGAGTTTATGAGTCTTTGTCTGTCAACGACAGACTGAACCAAGTACGCGGGTCACTCACCAAAACCCAGATCTGCATTCTCAAGGGTTTGATTGAGGGAATCGTCGGCAATGAGGACTTCGACAATGTAGGCTTCTTTGATGTGCTCCGATGGTGGGCTCTGAGCGGCTACTCAACCTCTGGTCTGTACGAGTTCACGGAAGTGTACAAGATCAAAGAGGGCCAGACGCATTTCGCCCTGCAGTTCTTTAAGGAGGCTGTCCAGTCGCAGAGACTCTCTTATATCTTCAAGACACGCGTCGAGTCAGTATCCGACAAGACCGGTTCCGTGACGGTGACATTGAGGGATGGACGCCAATTCCGCGGTCGCCTCCTCATATCGACAGTCCCCCTCAACGTTCTTCGAGAAGTCAAGTTTAACCCTCCCCTGAGCGCGAGTCGAGATGAAGCAGCACGCATTGGCCAGGTTCACAACGGAGCCAAGATTCACTTCAAGATTGGGGCCTCAGAGACTCGTCCCTTGTCTGTCTTGCGCTATCCAAAGGCCAGAATGGTGGCCACACTGGGTGACGGTCGCACCAAAAGTAACGGCAGCCGTCACATGATTGCATTTGGGAGAAACGATGCTTCGTTGAGCACAGAAGAAGATGCTAAGTCATTCTATGATGAGGCACGCGAGGCCTACCCCGATATGCCAGTTGAAAAAGTGGTGAGTAAACCTCTAGCACTCTCACGAGGAACTTTCTGTTTTTCACCCGTCACTGCACAAAATATGGACTAACAGGTGGGATTAGCTCTGGCACGATTGGAGCCGTGACGAATTGGCCAAAGGCGGTTGGTGCATGTATCGTCCTGATTTCGCTTTCCGATACCAGGACGCATTGAGGAGGAGAGCCGGCAACGTTCTGTTTGCCAATGCAGATTGGGCATTGGGCTGGCGTGGGTTTATCGACGGTGCCATTGAGGAGGGAACCAGGGCTGCGTTTGAAGTTAAGAACGAGCTGGTTTCCTCTCATTCTACCAAGGCGAACCTGTAGTTTAGGCAGATAAGATCAGTGGTGCGTTTCGGGCTATTAAATAAGAGAAGCAATTGCGATTATATAACTAAGTGGCCCGCCATATTTTTTTATTAGTATTGCATTTAGAGCTTTGTGGGGAATTACAGGGGTCCTAAGCCAGTGACAAGGCGAAACGACCACTTCAACTGAAAGTGGGAGGAACGATAGAGTTATTAGCCGCAATGCTTTGGGCCACCGTGTCCAGCTTTTCTTGCAGTTCTAGTACCTAGCCTTCTTATGCAGTTGTATTTAACTCAAGTCAAGGAAAGGTGAAATCAGCCAGATGGTCAGCGAGCGATGCCGGTTGGGTCAACAGAGGGCGGCTTTGGCTTTTTTGAAATTTAAACCTAGCTCTTGGTCTTGGCCTATGCACGGTCTCCAGTTTAAAGCCCAGCCCCATGTGGGCAGTTAGAACGGAGGTGTCAGGTCTGAGAATACTGGCCAGAGTGACTGCTCGCACATATCAGCGCTTCTAGGCTATCGCAGAAGGGATTTATCCTGTGTCTATTTGGATCAGCATCTCAAGTGGGTCTGGGTCTCCTTGTCATGGGTAAGCCATTCGGCGTTTGATATCTGCATTCATTGTCACAGATTGATTGACATATAAAGAGCTCAGCCCACGGTAACCAACAGCGACAACAACAATAACGAACAAACGGTCACATGAGCTGAGCACGTGTCAAAAAATGCGTAGCTGCCCTGATGGCCAACATACAATTTCTTCTTCTCATCAACATCCATCCAAACTTTCATCACAACACAGCCTGACACCTACTTTGCCACGTCAACATCCATGGAACCAAACGGTCAGACCTCGCAGTACGGCGACAATGACGAAACAAAAGGTCAGCCCCCACAGGAGCAAGAGCAAGAGCCTGGGCCTACCGCCGCCAACGACCCTGGCCCACAAGAACCACAACCTCTCAAGGGGATGGCGAGGATCAGAGCAGAGATTGCACGCGATGAGGAAAAGCGTCGTCAATACCTACTCCGCCTCGAGAAGATGGAACCTGAAGAGCGCGCCACCTACTTCGAAAGGCGTGGCCGAAACCGATACGCCGAGCGAAGAAGAGCAGCGAGACGAGCAGACACTGTCGAGATCGCGCTGACTAGCTACTTGACCGAAGACCAGTGCGCTGATCTGCTTCGGCAGCCTTATTACCCACCTGACGGGACAACCTTCTTGCGCTCGCTGAACGACTACCTCGACCACATGGGCGACATACGCGATTTCAGACGGGTGCTAGGCGAGAACACGGGGAATCCCAAGTGCTTTATGCTGCGCTCCGCGGAATTGTGCAAGTTTGCTCTCGTCGACTGGAGAGTCCCCAGGTAGGAACACATCCGGGAACTGGGTCCCAGCCTTGCGCTTGACCGTCTACACGAAGCACACGTCCAAGAGCTGCGCCAAGATGACCGAGTGGCACAAGCTCGAGAAGTGGCTCGTGGTCACCCACAGCAATATAATATCAGATTGACACAGTACTGGGCGCGAAGGATGCTGCACGAGTACGAGGCTGCGGTTGAGAGAGGAGAGCCTCTGACCAACCAGACAGCCCCCGCCGTCTGGGCCAACATCGTCCCCAAAGCCCCTGCCTGGATCGCTGAGATCAGGAGATGGGGGCAAGATTTTGGTTTTGTCTGCTACAGGTCCAGTGAGGTCGAGCGACGACCGGCTGTGGCGAGAGATCGCTGGTACTCCATCTTTGAGGATACCGACGCTCCAGGCTGTTACAACGGTAGTCCGAATGCGTTTTGCGGCTACCGGAGGGGGGCGGATATGACAATCATGCGTGGGTATGATTTGGGAGAGTACATGAACGCTCTGTGGCAGCCGTCCTGTTCAGTCCATGCCCTGCCCTCTGAAGGCTGCCCTTCTGCGTTTCGAGAGTAAGCCATACAACTTAAATTGAAGGCTTCTCACTAACATGGCATGAGCAAGGCATTTTAAAACAGTCGCGAAGCCGAATCTTGACAGCCCGCGCATGTCAAGGAACACATTTTTGGTCCTCCACAACGATTGTATCTTCCCCGACCTTGACACCCATGATGTGGAACTCGGGGAACCCCTGTTTCCATCCGCTGGCGCACACGATGAAGACGGGGCAGCTCTACTAACAACTTACGACCTCCCTCACTTCTTTCTTTGGGCGTACAACGCTAACTGGGAGCCTCCAAACCGCTCAGAGGGCCAAGTCGCCACGACTGTTCAAGTCGAGGGATGCAACTGCCAAGGAACCTTTGCTAGAGGCTATGGCGGTGCTGATGAGGATGGGTATCAGGGCCGCGTTAAGGTCCGTGTTCACTCCCTGTTCACCTGGCTCTACTACGCGAGGCATGTTCGTGACCAAGTCATCGACCTGAAGGATATTTGGCGCATCGCCCAGGGCATGCCAAACCAAGTGTGGAATTGCGGGACGGATCGGTATGATAAATCCAACCCGAATGCAATGCCCTGATGTTGTACTGGCCGGGTGAGAATAGATACGGAACTGTTCGAATGATGATGGGACGTAGGGGGGAACGTGGTAGTAGATGAAAAATAGGAGATTGGGCAACGTAACATTAACAACAGAACGATGCGAACAAGATATGGTCTATTGGATGCCACAGCTTGGTTGGTTAATCAGACAATCTTTCGCTTCTCTTTCCCTCCGTTCGCTGACGGAGAAGCTTCAGCCTCGTGCACCGTTCATAGGTGCGAATCGCGTCTCATCAAGATGTTGCTCTAGCTTCTGCGTCGCGACTTCGTGGCGCGCTCACCGCTCGGGCGGGACTAGATGATTCCGTTGGAAGTAGGACGGTCCTGCAAACCGTAGGATATAATTTATGAGCCAGCGTTCACGCACGGTGCCAGAATATACGTGGCCCTGTAGGTCGAGGAGTGGAGTTGAGAGGTACACACAATTCCAATAGCCATAAAGCCCTAAGCGCCACTGCACTTACCAAAATAAAGGGCAACGCAACAGGGAGGATTACTGTGGAGGTGTGGGTGGGGCGGTAGGTGCACCTAAACATCCCCCAGTGGCGTACGGAGTTTGCCGTATTACAAGAAGCACTATCACGAGCCCAGATTGTCTATTGTCTGATTGGGGATATGTATTTTCTTGATTGCGTCACAGGTCCGCTAGTCCAAGCTAGTTCAATTCAGCCAGCCATGATAGCATTCATTCTGACAAAGTATTGCGCGGCTGCTCGGATTATCGGCAAGTTAGGCGTAGGAGAGGCGTTCGAGGCGCACGAAGCTGGTACACTCAACCGCCATGGCTGGTAAATCAACAACCTGTATATTTTGGCCTTCAGCCAGGCATCTCTTCAGCTAGGCATCCCCTCAGCGCTCTTCACTCCTGGCCCCAGCGAGCGCTACACTTCCAACAATGGTTGTCGCGGAGAAGTCAGCAGGGAACTCTCCCACGGAGCCAGCTCGACTGTGGAGGGATGCGTTTCAGGCCTACAATGATGCTGTGGGGAAGAAGGGCAAGAAGCTAGACCTCGATGGCGCCAATCTCGTTACAAGCTTGGCCGACGTCGTGGGTTCTGTCGACACGTCTAGGAAATCCTTTGAAAAATGGAGACACGACGGTGGAAACTGGGACAAGGCGCGCAGCTTCATCGGCACGAACCTTGACTACGCCCAGCGAATCGGCGACCAGGTCGCTGCTTCTTCTTCTGCCTCCTTTCCTCCCGCCGGGGCCATCTGGACCGTTGCAACGTACGCCATCAAGGCGTGCCAGGCTCAATCCAAGGACTATGACCAGTTGCTGAGCCTTATCGGAGAAGCTGGGTCCTTCCTGAAGACGCTCCAGATCATCGAGGACAACTTTCCAAACTGCGACTGTTATGCGGAATGCGTCACAGATGCATTAGCCTCCCTCATGGTCGTCTTTGCCATCCAGACCAAGTACATGTGGGAAGGGAGGCCGTTGAGGTTCCTGTATAGCCTCGTCTCAGGAGGCAGCGATGCCAAACTCAGCGAAGCCTACGGCGGTGTCACCACTGCCCTCTCCCGCTTGAGCCGCGCGAACGGCTTGATGGCTGTGAGAAACACTCAGGACATTAAGCAGTTGATGGGAAGTCTAGGCGAGAAAGTCGACTTCATCCATGAGGAAATGGTTGGCTATTTTCAAGACCAGGGCCGGCGAATTGAGGCTGGATTCGACCACCAGGAACAGAATTTCCAGCAACAGAGCGTCTCGCTGGCCAGCATTCAACGGAGCATCAGAGAGCTAAGAAGCCAACTGGACCAGGGCACGAACGCCGATGAGGAGGTTGCACAGCCCGCGAAAGACGTCGTAACCGGGAAATCAGTGGCATTGAACATCACAAAGCAGTTTTTCGGGACCCCTCCAAGTCCCCTGGCCAAATTCAAAGAGCTACGGCGCTCGTTCGTACCCGGCACAGACTCTTGGCTCTATCAACACAAGAAGTACCAAAAGTGGCAGGATGGTGAACAACAAAATTTCCTCTGGATCACCGGCAAATCGGGATTGGGCAAGAGCCATCTGGCTTACTCAATCATCGAGTTGCTCCGAACCAAGACGAAAAACGACCCGCAAGCCTCAGTCGCATACTACTTCTTCCAGGAAGAAAACGAGCGTTTCAGGTCCGTCAAGTCTGCTCTCCGATCAATCGGTTTACAAATTGTCACCCAAAACCACAAGCTCCGCGAGAGCCTTGCGAGCGAAGTGCCCGACATGTGTTGCGAGTCGTGGCCTCTTCTCAACATCTGGCACTGGACAATCGACGCCCTGTACGAAGAGAAGTCAACCGACCAACTCTTCCTCGTGATTGACAGCCTTGAACAAGCAAATCACGCGCAGGCCAATGAGTTACTTGCTTTCATGGAAAATATCGTCGACGCTAAGCAAAAGATCAAGGTTGTCTTCACCGGCAACGACTCCGACATATTGTCTATGTGGCGCAAGTATCGTGTTAACAAGCATTTTACTACTATTTCTATCGATCCAAGTACTGCCCGGAGTGGGATGCAGAAGCTGCTTGACTCTAGATTCGAGTCTCTTCCCCGATTGTCGAGATTTAGTGACCACGCGAAGGCGGAGATTGTCAAAGTACTGACAGACGAAAAATATGGCGAGTATTGATTCCCAGAAAATCCAAAGGACGCATAGCTGACCGTAGGCAGGGCTTCAATATGCTGACAGAATTTTGCAATACCTTGATTCCAAAGGCCTTGAGCGTCCAGCCATGAGGGCACTCGGCGAACTCCCAGAAGACCTACCTGGCTTCTACAACAATGTGCTAGCCTCGTGCTCTGAGAACCTCAAGGAGCGAGAAAAACCTTTGCTAAAGCTAATATTCGCCTGGATAGCTTTCGCAGAGCGCCCACTCACGCTCGAGGAGGCGTACCACTTAATGATGTTGAAATTCGGAAAGTTGACTGATCTCGAGACGGAATTAGCGGGAAGATGTTCAAGGTATGAGGTTGAATTTCGATAACTCTCCTGACCTGACCTGAACTGACCTCAATATCCAGCATCTTGGACATGTCCAGCACTCTCGTCTGGGAAGAGCGCAAACAAAAAATGCAACGAAAACAAGTCGTTCAGAAGGGCTCCAACTTTGAGAACCCGAACGATGAGAATATTCAATTCCCCGACACATTCCAACCGGATAGCTCTCTTCTTGTCCACTTTCAGGAGAACACACTTCGTGAATTCATGCGCTCAGCAGAGGCTCCCAACAACATTCTGCAGACATCACCGCTCCTTTCCCATGTCGACATCTTCGCCACTTGTGCAGAGGTGCTCTGCAGTCCTGAAGATCCGGGAGCTCTGAAGTGCCCTGATTCAACACGGATACTCCAGAAGTACGCGGCGAATTACTGGATAGCTCATTTCAAACAAATCATCGACATTGCCACGCCTGAGAAGGATCGTGTAAAAGGCCAGACTTATACGATTTCTGCCCCAGATGAAGTTGTCACCAGAGTAGTCGAATGCTTCAGTCGCATCTCTTCCAATGAAAATGACGTTGTCAAGGTAAATTCGAACATGTGGACGGCGAGAATTGGGCATCTGACGAAACTAACTGCATCTAGAAACTGTTGCAGCACGATGCAAGAACCTGCTACGATGACTTCACTCAAGGAGTACCCTACTTTATCAAACTCTGGGCGCAGAAGGCCCTTGAAAACCCGACAATTCTACTGCAGGAAGAGGTGAGGCTTTGGGCCCAGAGAGCGGTCGAAAATCCAGCCAAAGTTCTGCAGCCCCTCGCGCGCAGTCATGTAAACCACTGGTATGCCGAGATTCATGAAGACAACGTCTCGCGGGCTTTCAGCTTTGCGTGGAAAGCTTATGCTACTGTACGGTCTCTTCGTGCTCACACAAGTCTGAATTTCAACTGACACTTCCGGTAGCACGAGGTGAGCGTGGATCCTCCGGAGAAGGAAGTCGAAGACCCGGGTTTCTACAAGGCAAACGAAGCTGAAGCCAATAAGGAATCAGGCGAAGAAGAGGATGATGACGACCTTGTCGAAGAGGAAGGGATGAATTCCAGCGAGCGAGTCGTGGTACTAATGGGTGCTTTCGAAGACGTCAAAGTCGGGCCGTCTGGCTTTAGAGCCATTGCCTGGGCGCTCCGTCCTGAGTGGCCATTCGACGCTCTAGTGGCCTTTAGCGAGAGTCTAGACGTTTGCGAAACCGATACCGACAAATTTGCAACGCTCGCGGCGATGGCCAAGTGCCTCGACAGCATCGCGGGTAAGGACGAAGATGCTTATGATAAGGCGTGTGAGGCACTCAAACTCGACCGGTCCGGTCTGGATAAGACGCATGATGACCTGCTCCACGCTGCGCTTGTTGTGCGGGCTACCTACGAGTCTGGCCACAACATGCTTGAGGCCGCCGTTGAGTCGCTGGAGGAGGCAATGAGAGTGTACTCTGGAGATCGGACAAAGACGGCCAAAGACTTCAGCATGCTGCTCCGTACTCTCGACAAGCTCGGCCGACACGAACATATCCTCGCCAGCATTGTGACCTGGGGTCCGATACGGCTCGCCGTGACCGCGGAGGATTGGGGCGAGGTGAACCTGTATTACCAGAAAGCGGCGAAGCAGACGGGACAGGAGCAGGTCATGATGGCGACATACGAGCTTTTGGTCCAGGAGCTGTCTCCCTTGGAGTGGGCGTCACCGACACGGTACCAGTATGCACTCGGTTGCCGCCGCAGCATAGGCGACACGGCCAAGGCCAAGAGCTTGCTGTACCAGATCCTGGACGCAGACAACTGCATCAACCCGGCCACCGACGCCGTCTCCGACAGCATCCCTTACCTCGCGCGCCGCGAGCTCGCTGAGATCATCTACGAAGAGTTCCTCCAGGCGACGAGCTCCGCGCAAAAGCGCGCTTCGCTTGCCGAAATCGAATGCCTCCCGGGACGGAAACTCGGCAACGCGCATCTCGCGGCCGACGTCGAGTCTAATTATCTGAAGAGGCCTGAAGCCACAATCCTGGCACGAATGTACCGTCGCTTCGGGCCGGTGGAAAAGTTCGAAGAGACGTTGACGGAGGCGTTTAACAACTGCCTGGCGAGCCTCAAGGACAACAATCCGTGGAACGACTCAGTCACCTTGCGTGAGCTGTGCAACGTGCTCGCCTGTCTCCCAGGCTTGCAGCACGAGGCGGCAATTGTACTGAGCGCACAGTTCTATCATCTGGACAAGGACCTGATGTTTAAGAGCCTGGATCTCATGGCGAGGTTGGAAGTCAACGATGAGGGGCTTGGTCTAAAGGATGACGGCGATGGAGAGTGGGAAGACACTGACGACGAAGGCGAAGACATTGACGAAGATGACGACAATACCGATGCTAGTCCTAATGATATCGACACGATTCCTAAAAAGCCAGGGAACAAGGACTGGCTCCGCGCTATCATCGACAACGATGTCAACGACCTGTATGACACCACAGGCCACCGTGGCATCCGCTGCGGCGGCTATTGCCTCGACAATCCAGGCGACATCACGAGCTGGAACCAGACGGCAATGTATCGCTGTGTCGTTTGTACGAACTGCGATTGGTGTGAGACGTGCTATTTGAAGCGTGTCTCCAACGATGGCAACTCCGAGGGAGACAAGTGGCGAGCGTATTGTGGCGCTGAACACGAATTTATTCGCGGACCGGCGACGGGATGGCTGGGGATTAAAGATGGCAAGATTGAAATGAAGGACCAAGACCCAGAGGAGTTCCAGGAGTGGTTAGGGCGTTTAGAGAGGGAGAAATGGCCGAGAGCGTGGGAGGAGTTTTGGAAGGGATAATGAATGGGTTGAGCGGGATGGTACACGATCCACGACAGGCAGTTTTTAAATATTGAGTAGCACTATGAACCCTGAGTCCGCTTCAACTTCATGAGTGTTCGTTAACGCGTCTTCAAAAACTAAAATATTCCCAAGCCCTTTATGATTCTTGTACTGTTAACTAGTAGGGTGGTCGCTTGCAGCGACGTTGCATTGATGCATCACGCGAGACCCATACGATTTGGGGAACTCCGTCTGGAACCATCATCAGCCTGAAGATCGAATATCTCACAGGGGAACTTACAATGCTGTGCCACAGCGCCCGGTTGTACCAGAGAATCACGTCCTGCTCCTGATGAGGATGAGCGTAGATGTTCTCTGGCTGCAAGGCTGGCCGCATGAGTCTGTTTGGGCTGATCAGTTGGATGTCCCTGGGAAAACTGGCGCGGGCTTCACTCACTTATCCATGAAAGCTCTGACTTCTTTCAAGTCCTCAACAATAGTCTCCTCTGCGTCCGGGCTGTTCTTGAGATAAAGCTTGAATGCCCCCTGCCCGTGGACTTGGAGTGACTTCTCCCCTGTCTTCGGGTTCGTCCACGCCATTGGATACACGCAAACCTTGGCCTTGTCCCACTGTGGGAGCTGATCCAGGGGCACCTCGAGACCCTCACTTTCGATCAAGTATCCGAGGCGGGTGCTATGAGCCCCGGCCATCCAAACAAATACATGCGGAGCATACTCAATACGGCTATGCAGAACAATCTGCCTCGTCTCTTCGTCTAGAATCTCGAGTGCTCTACTTCCCGCAACCATGGCAGTAGCTCCAAGAGCAAGCTTCATCTCGGTCCCAGTACCGTCTTCCCATCAAACAGTAACGTCGGGCCCTTTCGGGGTTCGCACAGCCAAAAGACAGGCGACACGAGGAGGTGGAATTGCATACAAGGCTGCGTCAAAGTGCCACTGATAGAATCGAGAGGCTCCGTCTTCCCGTTCCTCGGCAGGGATATGCGGTGGGAGATGGAACTCTTGGTGATCGATGCCTTGGACCTCGAACCCGGGCGGGAAGCCATAATGGTCATCTGGCAATGGGCCGCGCCCCAGGATATGAACCTGGGGCTGAACAGGGATGGCCGGCCTCTTCGGGATGCCATAGATGTTGACACCTTTGTGGATAGTCAAAAGGGGGTCTCGACCATGCGCGAAGCCCCCCATCTTCTCATCCGGGTCAAAGCTTATGGTTCGTCAGTCAACACCTTTGTATTTGCCCAGAGTGAACATGCCTGGACGTCAACTTATATTGCTGTTGTGGCTTCAGCATCTCCGGCTGCTCCTTAAACACCAGCAACTTGTGCTTGTGCAAGGCATCCGAGATAAAGTTGAAGTCGGCATCAGTGAACGTGTTCAGGTCAATCCCGTAGACCTCAGCACCAAAGTCAACTTTGCTTCCAGGTTTGTGCTGGACGAGCTCCAGCCGGCCGTTGGATGTCTCTGCATGAGGTAGTTCAAACCGAGTTTTCTCTGGAATCAGGCGAAGGTCGGTGGCTTCTTCGGTGACAATGGATGTAATAACCATGTTGAATGCGGTGGGATGAGTCGTGAGTAACAGCAAAGATTGAGACAGAGCTTGATAGGCGCGATGATGGTTGGAGTGGCTGATGGATCACGATGAGTTGTTATCTCGAATGGAACATGAGATAAATATAAGTAGGCTTCAAAGATCACCCACAGCTTTCAAGTCCAGACTGTATTATCTCTGGAAGAATTCGTAATGAAGGGTATTGCAGCTGACAGTAGATAAACCTCGGCTGAGGCTTGCCAGCCCGAAGTCCCATGTCCCCGACCGAGGGCTCGCTTAATGCCAACAGAGGATATCTTGCGCGGAGAGGTGCCTAGCTTGACCGAAGGATGGGTGGGACATGCAAAAGACCCATCCTTCACAAACGGGAACCCGCGTAGAAAAGCTTCTTGATTCGGGGTCTGCTCCTCCTCTTTACCTTGCAGTCCCTTGAGTTTGTCTGCTCTGCTAGAAAATCGACCTCATCATGTCATCTCGAGCTTTATCTTCATCATTTTTCGCCGCTCCATCCGGAACCAACATACATTTTCTCCGAACAGGCACGGGTTCGGGACCTCTTCTCGTGTGTTTGCACGGGCTTGGTGGATCTTCTGACACTTTCCTTCCTCTCCTACCTTCGCTCTCGCAAACATTCGACATCATATTGACCGACTTCCCCGGTTTCGGCAAGACAAGGCTATCACCTCAAGGACAACCGCTATCCATTCCACAGCATGTCGACGACTTACACCATCTCATCGCATCTCTCCAAGATTGTCCGGGGAAAACCAAAGGGGAAAAGGTCCTTCTCATCGGGCATTCTCTTGGCGCCATTGTTGCCCTTCACTACGCTGCCAGCGCCCCGTCAACCGTCAGAGGCCTCGTCGTTCTCGGGGTAGGCAGGGCGATAAGTCACATCCCCGAAGCTCGACACCGCATGCTCGACCTTGCTGTAAACACCAGGGAGAAGGGCATCAATTTCGCAGCCGACCTGGCTCTCCAGACGAACTTCTACCAAGATGAGACGGGGAGGGTTGCGGACCCGGAAATAAAGTTACTCGTCCGTTGCGCTGTCGCTGCTTCGGACCCTGAAGCATATGCGCAGACATGCAAGGCAGTGGCGGACCCTAACCATGTTGACCCCGATTATGGTGCAATCATGGGCCCCACAGTCCTCATTGCCGGTGATAAGGATAAGATCAGTCCTGTTGCGAGATCAGAAGGGCTTCGCGAACTCCTAGGCGGTGAAGCCTAGGTAGAGATAGTGAAGAGCGGACATCAGCTAATTTTGGAGGATCTCGACGATGTGAAACACGCCATCACGGCCTTCATGGATAGGATTGCCTAGTGTTCTTTGAGTGACCTAATATCAAGTCGGTATGACTTTTTCGAGTATCTTACCACAAATGTGCCACACTCACTGGAGCTAACCCAGCTTCCATAAGGCAAATGACAGATGCTAGGGATAAAGGCTGCTGGGTGATGACTCAAGGCCCTGTGGAATCGTCTTAGTTAGCTGAAATTCATTCAGTTAGATATGGCCTTGTGGGTTTGCAAGCAGGTCGCTATTTGCTAAGTACAACAAATTCTCAAAGTCACTCGTATTGTCCGGCCCCAGGTGCGGAAACGAAAAGTTAAGGTCAAACTGCGACATTTCCACCAAGTCTCCGCCCTGGATAATCCCATCATCATACCCCGGAGGCGGGTCGTCAGTGGGCGATTCAGCAGCTCGTGACTCGGGAAGGTTGTCATATCTCGAGATGTCCTTGCAAAATGCCTGTACAAATCTTGGGACGTCAAACTTGGCAAGGTTCTTGTGAGTGCGTCTAGAGATGTGCGTGTAGGATGATGGTTCATCTCTTTTTCGTTTCCGGCCCCCGTTGGTTGTTCCCTCATCTCTGGATTTGAAGACCTCGGCGACAAGTGCCTCAACAAGCTTTATTCCCCGGGCCGCGATCATACTGTTGCGATGGAGGCGCAGGATATCCAGCGCATCCTCGATTAATTGGTGATGCTCAGCACATTCTCGTCCATAGGGATTCCGGTGCAGAATGTCTAGGACAAGGATAATGCACCCCGCAACTGAGAATGCTTGGTGTATCCATAAGACAGGCCCGTCCTCTTCAACAACGCACTTGTACTTCTTGATGATGGTTTTGGATGCAGCAAGACAGGTTCGGCGAGTGAAAGCAAAAGCAGAATTTGTGAAACTTTCGGATAAGAACGAGCGGTGGATCATGATGATCTTGTGACTGAAGCTGATCGCCAAGGCTCTACGAGCCCAAGGGAGCCAGCAGGGCCATCCATGCTGAAGTGGAGCATTGGTGAAGAATGCAGGACGTTCGGTCGTTGCGAGATTGCGTAGGTGGGCATCCCACGAGAGCACTTGCTTGTACCTCGTGTACGTCGCGTTGCTGGCCATCAAACCATCCTGAAGTTGAGGCATGAACGAGGCTATATCGTAGAGGAATCGACAGTAGCTCGTGATTGTAGGGAAGTTAGGGGGAAGCGGCAGCATGTCGACATCATGGCAGTTTGCCGGAGGCCCAGAAGTTGAGTAAACCGGATTGATGAGGTAGCTCTCAGAGAATGGGATGCTGAACCAACCTTGATAGCATAGCTGGCACCAAACTCGCCTGCCAATCTCTCTGTCCATGGTGTTGATTCTACTGGCTTCATCTCCCAGGCGGTGCAACGAGAGCGACTGAGCAATGCGAACTGCAGCTGCGAGGTGAATGCTCTGGGAGTTGCTGAAGCCGAGAATGTGCGCAGAGACAGTGTTGGTTGCAACGGCCTGGCATGAGAAGATGCTAATATTTGACGTGTAATGCGCCCGGTTTAGGCAACTTGTGACGGCCTGGAACCATCGCTTGCAGAGGGTTTCACGTTCGGAATCCCGGTAGCCCCAGCTTCGCACTCGATCTTGAGGTGCACACACCAAACCTGCTGTCATGACGGAGAAGAGCAAAGCGACCCACTGCAAGTTGACCCCACGGCTAGTGATGATACCGCGGTGACGGGTAGAGAACGTCTCTAGCTGTGCCCGAAACGCCGGGGCCGAGATGGAGCAGTGATACCAGAGGAGGCATTCCTCGTGATAGTCGATCAACTGCCATACCTGCTGGGGGCTCGGCAGAAGCAACTGGATAATAGGCAGCGAGGTACACTCATCGTAACTGTCGAGTCCCTCGGTCTCTTCGTAGATTGCATCGTGCGCATTGCTCGAGGATTGCGGGACGAGGTCGGGAGAGATGGCGGAAGGACAGTTGAGGTCTTTCCGACGCCCCCAAGCTAGAAACTCTGGAATGGACGCGGCGTGTTCTGTGGCTGTCTCTTCATTGTCCGCATCTTTTCTATCCATTCCCGGTCTCTCTGGGGAGTCTGGGGACGACTCAGTGACTAGGCCCACGCGAGTCTGAAGCGAGTCTGGGGACGCCGCTACATTGTGGCCACTCGGGGGCGATGCGATGCAAGGCATCGAAGTGTCCTGCGCCGTTCTCCGCGCACTCGTCTCGGTGTTGTTCACCTACTCAAGTATTAAAGACTGAAACGGGGCCCGTTTCCAGCTCTGGACCAACCAAAACTCCCCATTCTTACAGGGGTTCTCTAAAATCGAAACGGGGCCCGTTCTCATTTCTGACTCTGAAACCGCGTCGCGAAACGGGGTCCGTTTTCGCGTCGCGTTGGTCCGTGCCAACTAAGTCAATTCCTTTTATACCACGGCTACCGGTACTAGCTGTGGGCGAGTCTTCAGTGCCTGGTATCAATCGGCGTAGTGTACCCGCGTTAGACCCATGTGCGAGGGCGTCTTAGGCATCACGGCCATATCGATAAAGCCTAGCGTAGGGCGAAGTAGTATCGTCGCGCTAAGTCCGGCCTCGATGAAGCCGCTATACCATCTCCAACGTTTCTCGCTGTCTCATGGATACCCGCTTAGTGGAGTCAAAGGAGTAGTGCCCGAACGGTACGGCGCGCGCCGTGGGGCGGACGATCCGTTCCTTGCCCTCCATCTATTAGGTTGATGATCGTCATGCACGTGCGCGCACTGAGATAACCCCCGATAAGCGAATAGCCAACGCGTCCGCAACGCTGCGCCCCATTTTAGCGACATAGAGCAAGCGAAATGCCCTAGGAGAACGTAAGTCTTTACGGAGTACTCCTTGCTGGTCATAGCTATAGCCTGCCTTCCAGTGTAGTAAGGTGGTGTAATAGCCACTACATTGCACGAGGCGCGCGTTTGCCTACTTAGCAGGAATCCAAGCATAACTCCGCCACGCCATAGCCTCGTTGGGCATTCTACTGTGGTACTTCCCATAACATGTGGCTTGCATTATCAGTCTCGGTGAGTAATTTCCTTCCTTGCCTGTAACCAATAGCGACCAAAAGTGACATGCAGAGTTTTCTCATCTCGCGCTGGAGCACCCTCAGCCGCAGCCCTGGTCGGGCTGCGTCGGGTTGCCTCTTGACCCCTCTCGATGCCAACCTCCTGTGTTGCTGGAGGACTCGCATCTTATAGTTGCCGTCGACTATTCGCAGACTGTTCCGCGAAAGTATCATCCCATTCAAAGAGCGATCTTTTTAGGATCTGGGAGAGAATAGGCCGGAAGAGCGCCAACTAACGCTGTCCGCAGACGACACCAGTATCGAGTTCCACGCCACACCCACCTCGAGACCTCGCCCGCATACATCTGCCGTTGCCGAACCAGAACCCCAGGAACCGTCTCCTACGACGTGCGACTCGACTCTAGCTTCCTCGTCGACGTAGGCGAACCGCACAACCTGCCATTCCACCCGCCTATCTGCCGGCCTCGCGCGATTCCTTCCACACCATGGCATCCCGCAACTGTCTCGACAGTCCAGACTCCTATGCGGTCGCCTGGATCGCTGCTCTTCCCATCGAGCGGGCCGCTGCAAAAGCGATGCTTGACGAGGAACATGCGGCCCCAACTGGCTTCGCCAGACACCAAACCGACGCGAACGTTTATACGTGGGGTCGTGTGGGAGAGCACAATATTGTCATCGCCTCTCTTCCCGCCGGGGTTTATGGAACCACCTCGGCTGCGACCACGGCCTCGGGCCTGCTTGCTTCTCTGCCGTCTATCCGTGTTGGTCTTTTGGTTGGCATAGGCGGCGGCATCGCCCGACCGGACGATGATCGCGATATCCGGCTCGGCGACATTGTCGTGAGCCAGCCCGATGGGACCGCGGGCGGCGTCTGTCAGTATGACCTGACCAAGGCAAAGACTGGCGACAGGCGTGAGCGCAAAGGCTTCCTCGGACGGCCTCCGGCGGTCCTCCTCAATGCGCTTGCCAGCATCCAGGCCGACCACGAGCTGGAGGACTCCAAGGTTCCCTGCTTCCTTCAACAGATGCTAGAGAAGAACCCGAAGATGAGCAAGAGATCGAAGCAAAGTCCTGGCTATGCTCACCAAGGCTTCGACAACGACCGCCTTTTCGGGGCTTCAAGTGGCCATGTCCCCGGGCCGGACTGTCGGGGCTGTGACGCGGCTGGCGAGGTTCAACGCGATCCTCGAGATACCACCGACCCAGATATCCACTACGGGACCATCGCATCCGGCAACACGCTTGTCAAAGACGCCGCTGCGCGCGATCGGATTATTGCCGACGTCGGCGAGGATTGCATCTGCTTCGAGATGGAAGCAGCCGGCCTGATGAACCACTTTCCCTGTCTTGTGATCCGAGGGATCTGCGACTATGCCGACTCCCACAAGAACGATCGATGGCAACGCTACGCCTCGGCCACCGCCGCTGCGTATGCCAAGGAGCTCCTGGCGTACGTGCCGGCCGCGGAGGTCCAGGAGACCAAGAGGGCACTGGAAGTGCTTCAGTCGGGTTAGTTCTTATTTGGTTCACCAGGGCTAGACTGGCAAATGCACAAGACCGAATCATATCGGAATACGTCCTGACTGCGAGTAGTTCAACAACAGATCGATGGCGTGCAGCAGACGGCAGTTGCAACGAAAGCTGCAACTGATTCCATCAGGTCTGACCTTCGTACCGATAAGATCAAGCGCTGGCTTTATCCCCCAGATCCGTCTACAAACGCCAACCACGCGAGGAAGCTCCGCCATGAGGGGACAGGTGCATGGCTCCTAGAGAACCCGGTCTTCCAGGAATGGTACTCGGGGTCGCGTCGATATTTATGGCTGTATGGGCTCGCGGGATGTGGAAAGACGGTTCTCAGTGCGACCATGCTGGATCATCTCGCGAAGGGAAGCGACCGTCTTATCCTTAGCTTCTTCTTTGACTTCAGCGACACAGCAAAGCAGACCTTAGATGGCATGCTACGGTCGCTTGCTTTCCAACTTTACCAAGGCGGGGCTGGTTCTGCAAGTCTTCTTAACAATTCATTCCAAGCACACCAGGATGGCCGCGACCAACCTGCGACAAAGGCGCTCTCAGATGTTTTATTCAAGATGCTTGCAGTCCAGAAGAAGGTCTCTATCGTTCTAGACGCCTTAGATGAGTCGACAACGAGGGGTGAACTACTCCTCTGGATCAAGGACGTAGTGTCTAAGCCAGAGCTGCGCCACGTCCAGCTGATTTGTACCGGTCGGCCTGAACCAGAGTTCATGCGCGGGATCCCCTCGCTAATAGGCGAGGATAACTGCTTAGCACTCGACAAGGATTCTGTCAACGCCGATATTCGATCGTACGTCGCAGCACAGCTTTCCCAACGACGTGATTTTCGGGATAAGCCCTTATCCCAGGATCTCCTCGAAGAGATCCGGAAGAAAGTCGGCAACGGGGCCGACGGGATGTGAGATATTACTGCCTCGATCGATATGCTGATGGTTTGCTGACGCGCTGCTTAGGTTCAGGTGGGCGTTCTGTCAATTGGACAGCCTAGCTCGATGTCGTCACGAGGCGGCTATTGAGGAAGCTCTCTTATCTTTGCCGCAGAGCCTGGAAGACACGTACAGACGCATGATTGAATGCATACCGACGGAGCTCAAAACTGATGCGATACGGCTCTTACAATTCCTAGTGCACTCTGAGCGACCTCTCAGGCTGGCAGAGGCTAAAGAAGTAATAGCGACGCAGATCGAAAATGAGTCGCGAGGGTTTAATATTAAGCGTCGACTGTTCTGCGACACTGATGTTTTGGACTATTGTCCTAGCTTAGTGACGGTCGTCCACGACACCGATAGAGAGCTGCATCTTGCCCACTTTTCTGTCAAAGAGTACCTTCTTAGGGAGAATCAGTTCAAGGTCATAACTGCTAGCATTCCCATCACGAGGACGTGCTTGACTTATCTTACGGACATCAACGGTGGCCACAGAGAGATCAAGCAGGATTTTCCAATGGCAAGATATGCCGCGGAAGTCTGGACAAGCTATGCTGTGGTGGCTCAGGCTTCCGAAGATATAGCTCGAGCGACGGCCACGTTCCTAGAAGAGGAAGCGACGTTCCAACGATGGGCTCGTTTGTATCAGCCTGATAGGGATTGGGATGATAACCCAGGTTCTCCACGAGGTTCCAGGCTCTACTATGCTTGCTTCGTCGGGCTCGTAGCGCCTGTGCGAGATCTTATCGGCAAGGGAGCAGACGTCAACGCACAGGGCGGCGAGTACGGCAACGCTCTCCAGGCCGCCGCATTTGGAGGCCATCAAGAGATTGTCGAACTGCTCTTGGCCCAGGGAGCAGACATCAACGCACAGGGCGGCGACTACGGCAACGCTCTCCAGGCCGCCGCAGTTAGAGGCCATCTAGAGATTGTCGAACTGCTCTTGGCCCAGGGAGCAGACATCAACGCACAGGGCGGCGACTACGGCAACGCTCTCTATGCCGCCGCAGTTGAAGGCCATCAAGAGATTGTCGAACTGCTCTTGGCCCAGGGAGCAGACATCAACGCACAGGGCGACCGCTTCGGCAATGCTTTCCAGGCCGCCGCATTTGGAGGCCATCAAGAGATTGTCGAACTGCTCTTGGCCCAGGGAGCAGACATCAACGCACAGGGCGGCGACTACGGCAACGCTCTCCAGGCCGCCGCAGTTAGAGGCCATCTAGAGATTGTCGAACTGCTCTTGGCCCAGGGAGCAGACATCAACGCACAGGGCGGCGACTACGGCAACGCTCTCTATGCCGCCGCAGTTGAAGGCCATCAAGAGATTGTCGAACTGCTCTTAGACAAGGGAGCAGACGTCAACGCGCAGGGCGGCTACTACGGCAACGCTCTCTATGCCGCCGCAGTTGAAGGCCATCAAGAGATTGTCGAACTGCTCTTAGACAAGGGAGCAGACATCAACGCACAGGGCGGCTACTACGGCAACGCTCTCCAGGCCGCCGCAGTTAGAGGCCATCTAGAGATTGTCGAACTGCTCTTGGCCCAGGGAGCAGACATCAACGCACAGGGCGGCGACTACGGCAACGCTCTCTATGCCGCCGCAGTTGAAGGCCATCAAGAGATTGTCGAACTGCTCTTAGACAAGGGAGCAGACATCAACGCACAGGGCGGCTACTACGGCAACGCTCTCTATGCCGCCGCAGTTAGAGGCCATCTAGAGATTGCCAGACTGCTCTTAGACAAGGGAGCAGACGTCAACGCGCAGGGCGGCGACTACGGCAACGCTCTCCAGGCCGGTTAGGGTTATGGTTGGGGTTAGTATTGACTATCTAAGCTATTTTGCCCGGAGGGTTTCTTCTAGCTAAAGATATAGCTTATAGACTAAAGAGAGGAGATTTTTCTGAGATATAAAGAGATAAGAAAAAGGAAAAATAAGAGTATAAAAGAGATATAAGAGGTACAGCTAAGAAAGAGAGAGATAGCTAAGAAAGAGAGATATAGTTTAAGAAAGGGAGATAGCTAAGAAAGAGAGAAATAGCTAAGAAAGAGAGATATAGCTAATATGAAGGGGCAAAGAGATAAAATATAAGAAATAAGAGATAAAGAATAAGAGGTAAGAGATAAGAAATAAGAGATAAAGAATAAGAGGTAAGAGATAAGAAATAAGAGATAAAGAATAAGAGATAAGAGGTAAAGAGTAAAGAGGAGCTTTAAGGAGCCCTAGAAGTGTTCCAGATTGACCTAGCTAAGTTGCTAGAGGGATCTTTTTAGGGTTAGGGTTATGGTTGGGGTTAGTATTAACTATCTAAGCTATTTTGCCCGGAGGGTTTCTTCTAGCTAAAGATATAGCTTATAGACTAAAGAGAGGAGATTTTTCTAAGATATAAAGAGATAAGAAAAAGGAAAAATAAGAGTATAAAAGAGATATAAGAGGTACAGCTAAGAAAGAGAGAGATAGCTAGGAAAGAGAGATATAGCTAATAAGAAAAGGCAAAGAGATAAAATATAAGAAATAAGAGATAAAGAATAAGAGGTAAGAGATAAGAAATAAGAGATAAAGAATAAGAGATAAGAGGTAAAGAGTAAAGAGGAGCTTTAAGAAGCCCTAGAAGTGTTCCAGATTGACTTAGCTAAGTTGCTAGAGGGATCTCGGGCTATGGAAGCTGCTGAGGTTGCCCTAGTCCTCGTCAAAGCAAGGCTAATAGAGGAGTCTAGCTGGTTAGCTGCGAAGGGGCCGATAAGGTCCTGGAGCTTCTGATAGGCTTTAGCTGTCTCTAGGTCCATAAGGCCACCTGCGGAAAAGATAAGAGGCTGAAAGAAAGCCCCGAGGGACTTGTATTTTCTGCGTTTTTCATCGGCAGCCTCTTTCAAGGTGCTATAAGGGTCATCTTTGGCTGAATCCTTTGAGATAGCAACGATTTGGATGTCGTAGAAATAGCGGCTATTTCCAAGGGTAACAGCAAAGTCGGCTCTTAGGCTGGTTTCAGGGTGGACTAGGGGTTCTTTCTCGACCTCTAGGATAGGCTGGCTGCTTAGAGCTCTGACAAAGGCCCTAGTTATAGCATCATGCCTTGCAATCCACCTTCTATTCGCACCCTTGCAGGTATCTTGATGGCCCAAAGCAGCTATAGCTCCGCAAGAGCTACAAGGTAAGTTGATGGGCTTGATTGGATAGAAGAGCCGGCTTCGGAGGGCCTCAATGATCTCAGAGTCTGTAAAGGATAGGGCTTTTTGGGTGGGCAAGACTCCAAGCCACTTGCGGCCGAGATAGCTGGCGTTTTCCAACCTGGCATGCTTGTAGCTAGAGGGGAGGTTCTCTAGAAAACCTGCCAGCCTGGTCTTGTTTGCTTCCTTTAGCACCTGCTGTGCTGTTCTTCCTAGCTTAGGGCCTGGGCTACCGCTAGGGCTAGAAGGGGCTGGGAGTTTCCGGATGAGGTCTATGGTGGGCTGCGAGGCCTCCTTGGCTGCCAGGAAGAGGTCATGGGCTAGGTCTTTGTGTAAGGGTATTCCTAGGCCTCCCTCTCTGACTGGGAGGGCTATCAGACTCGGATTAGGCTCCTTGGGGCACTCACTCGGGGTTCTTGCCACTAGGGCTAGAATGGCTTCTCCTATCATCTATTAAAAACGTCGGCTGAGCTACCGACGTTTTTTTGTATGGGGGAAATTTTTTACGCTAGCAGACCATGGGGCAGCCGACGTTTTTTTTCTCGACCAGCCGACGTTTTCTAAAAAAGAGGGTTCCTATAGGGTTAAGGCTCTATAAAAGAGATATATATAACTTTAAGCTATAAGGATTTTAGAAATAAAGTCCTTTTTCTTATATCTTATTTCTTAATTTTTTTAGAATTATTTAAAGATAAAAAAGAGGAATTTTGATGGGGTAGTCAGTGCAATTAGCGCTACGCTAAAAATCACCAACCACCGCCACAACTTAGCTATCTAGCCACACTAACCACCTCGCCAGCCACAATTAAGGCAATTCCTTAGCCAATAAGCTTTAACCTCTATATTTTTTCTCTTTTTTTTACTCTTTTATATAGACTTAAATTCTTCTTAATTATTTACTTTTAATTTCTATCTTTATTTCTATCTTTATTATCTAAAAGCCTTATCTATCTATATCTTAATTATCTATAAGTCTTATAATTATGGATTATTTTAGTTATATCCCTGCTTTTTCCCTTCTAATTTGCAAGACTTGCAAAACCGCAGTTCTTTTCAACCAAATTCAACAACACCTCCGCCAACAGCCTCATCAGCTTTCCCTCCAAGAGATCAAGCCTACCCTAGAGCAAGCTACTAAGCTTGATCTTCTTCAGGGCCAGAAGGACCTTATAAGGCTACCTAAGCCTATTCCTCCAGGCCCTCCTATCTCACAACTTGGAGAGCCTATGCAACAGGGCTTCCGCTGTACCTTTGAGCCTAGCTGCTTCTATATTGGCTCCCAGCTACGCCGAATTAGAGAGCACTTACGGGCCTTTCACAAGGTCAAACAGAAGGGTCAAAAGGGCCGGCCTTCTAAGGCAGCAGCCTCGCAGCCTTCTATAGCTACTGAAAGCTATTGGCGAGCCGGCATAGCCTATCAGCAACTCTTCAAGCAAGGGCCTCGCAGTGAATACTTTGAGGTCTTGCTAGAAAGTGACAGCTCTAAAGCTCTCTCTCTTCTAGAAGCCAAGGCTGCCTTTGAGGCCCAAGCCCTAGCTATCAGAAGCAAGGAGGCCGAGGCTATAGAGCAGCTAAATGACTTTACTGCTCCTAACCCTTGGCTTCGAAGGCTAGGATCAGCAAGGCACTTAGCTGACTTTAGTGGGGAAAAGGATTTCCTAAGAGAGCTGCTTTCTCTTGACCTTACCCTAACTAAAGAATCTCTAAAAGAGACCTCTGAGCTAGATTGCTTTTTTTCTCTTGCAGGCTTTTGAGGAGCTTATTCAAGAAGCTATAGGCCTTATAGCTTCTAATGAGATTCCTCTGAATGCTCTCTTTGAGGTTAACCGGCAAGATGCCTCGCAGCCAGCAAAGAAGCCCTTTAGCTATAGGTATAAGAAGGCTACGCAAGACCGCTATGCCATAGTAGCAAAGCAGCTTCTAGTCTATACCTTCCGCTGCCTTAACCTTGAGCCCGCAGAGAGGCCACCTTTCAAAGCAAGCCAGCAGCAGCTAGCTAGCTATAAGGCTCTATCTGATAACCTTGATGACCTAGAAGAGGCCTGGCTCTCAGCTAAAGGCAACTTCTCTAGCCATAAGGTTATAGGGCTTTATAAGGGGGTAAAAGAAAGGACCTTGGCGCTTTTCATCTCGATCCTAGATCATCAGACTAAGGATAGTGAATTTAATAGCGTCATGGTCTCCTTTCTTACTGTGCTTAGTATATCCCCTGATGGCTCTTGGCTAGGCTTTGAGACCTTTACCCCTTTTCTCTCTGCCTTAGTATCTATTTCTAGGCTACTTATCCTGCGGGAAGTAGCTAGAAAAAGAGACAAGGCTATCCAGCAGCATGCCGAGCTTGGAAGCTCTCTTCTAGAAGCTCGAGAGGCGAGCCCTGGTTATTTTGAGCTGGTGCAACAGCTCGTAACTAGGTGCATGCTAAATAGCCCGGCTGGGGCTGATACGACCCCTATGCAGTTTATCCTTCGGCTGCGTAGCTATGGAATAGCTGCCAAGGCCAACACGGCCCAGCCCGGCTATATCAGCTGGGAAGGGGAGACTATCCTCTATAGAGGCAACCGGCTTAGCCTTCCTAGCCTGCAGCATATACTGCAAGCGGCCTTAGATGAAGCCCGGCTTCTTCTCTTCCAGGGGCTTCTTATGCAAGAGAGCTATACCTTGGAGGATAGCCAGCCAGCCCTAGTGCCTTCTATCCCTTGGGATTCTATCCAGGATAACCCTACTGATAATTCAGTGGGTTATTCCTTTTAGATAGCCTCTATGAGGTAGCTAGGGGAGGCACTAAGAGCTGGCTTTTTTCCTTTCTCTGGGAAGACCCTATTCTCAAGGCCCGCTGGTTTGGAAGCTCTAGTAGCTCTTCTATAACCCCAGAAGCTAGGGCTATGTCTTCTTATAGCCAAAGCATCGAGAAGCTGCTTGAGCTGCTAGCCTTCTTGATCCACTTGAGCAGCGGTCTTCCGGCTAGGTCAAATGAGCTCTTGACTCTTCGGCACCGCAATACCGCCGCAGGGGGCATCCGCAATATCTTCCTAGACCAAGGGCTAGTTATGCTAGTTACTGGTATTCACAAGGGCTTTTCTAGGTCAGAGAGACTCAAGGTTATTCACCGCTTTCTTCCTCAGGAGGTTAGCACCCTTTTAGTCTATTATCTCTGGCTTATCTTGCCCTTCTGGGAAGCTATGCAGGCCAACTTTGACCCCAGCTCTCAGGGCTCCTTTTCCCCCTTTCTCTGGAAGACCTCTGGCCTAGATGGCGATGAGGGGTTCTAGCAAGAAGGTAGAGGCCCTAGGGGATAACCCCCAGCTGCAGCAGCTGCAGGCCGAGCTAGGCTTCTATAGCCCTAGAGACTCTCCCTTTGGGGCCCTGAGAGGCAGCCAGGCTGATAACCCTAGGCTGCATATAGGGCTTGCAGCAGGCTCTTGGAATTCGGCTAGGCTTAGCCGGGTCCTTAAGCGCTGGGGCAAGCTAGCCGGCATTGAGTCTCTTACTATCAGTAGCTGGCGGCATATAGCTATCGCCCTAGGCCGCCGCTATATCCGCGATGCAGCTATTACTAGCCAGGGGCTATATAGCGAAGTCGACCACGGAGATAGCGAAAGCAGCTCTGATGAAGAGGGCCCTGGAGAAAGAGATACTATTCTCCATAGGCAGACCGGCCATGGCAGCATGACTTCCAACCTCGTCTACGGCCGGCAGCTTACAGAAGCCCACTTTGAGACCTATCAGCGCAGGCAAAGCTTCCGGCTTCTTAGTGAAGAGTGGCACTTCTTGCTTGGTTTCCCCTCTGCCCCTGGCTTCTCAAGGGCAACTATCCCCTCGGGCTCAAAGAGAGGCCTAGCTGCCGTTGACCTTGAGCATTTCCAGCAGCTTCAAGCAGCCCGCTGGAAGCAGCTGCGCAAGGTTGACCTTGACCTTGAGCTGCAGAGGCTACTCGGCTCCAACGCCACCTTCCGGCAGGGCCAGAAGCCGATTCTAGAGGCCATTATGGGTAATAGGAATCCAATCCTAGCCATCATGCCCACTAGCGGCGGCAAGAGCCTTCTATTTCAGTTGCCGGCTGCTAGCTGCCCAGATGGCATAACTATAGTAGTTGTGCCGCTGGTCTCGCTGCTAGGCAACCTCCTAGACCGCTGCCAAGCTATGGATATCCCCGCTGCTCAGTGGCAGGCTGATAGGGCACCGAGGGGGGCTTCCATTATCTTTGTGACGCCCGAGTCAGCTATGACAAAGCGGTTCCAGGCCTATCTAGATGGCCTTCAAGCCCTAGCCCGCCTTGACCGCATAGTTATAGATGAGTGTCACACGATTCTAGAAGGCAGCCCCCGGTTCAGGCCTAAGCTAAGGCAGCTAGGCCTATTGGCCTTGCGAGGCGTGCAGATAGTATACCTGACTGCAACGTTGCCTATAGCTGAAGAGCGTGAATTCCTAGGTCTGGTTTATACCAAGGCCAAGGATGCCACTATCTTCCGGGCTCCCACAACCCGGCCTAATATCAGCTATAAGGTAGTTGAGTTCCCTCTGCTTCCCAAAGCGGGCTATCTGCAGTCTGCTGAGAATGCCCTGAGGCAGCTGCTTGATAGTAAGCTTGCCTTTTACCCTCGCCCAGCCAAAGCTATAGTCTATTGCAAGACTATAGCTATAACCGAAGCCCTAGCCCAGGCCCTGGGGTGTGATGCCTACTATAACGAGGTTGATACTCGCGATGGCAAGGCAGAACGCCTGCAGGCCTGGATGGAAGGCTCCCGGGAGACCCTCTATGGCAACGGCAGGGTTATAGTTGCAACCAATGCTCTTGGCCTCGGTATTGATATCCCTAATATCAGGGTTATTATACACCTTGAGATGCCAAAGAGGCTTGCAGACTATGGGCAGCAGAGCGGCCGTGCCGGTCGAGATGGGCTTCCTAGCGAGGCTATCACCCTCAGGCCCTTGCAAAGCTCGACCCAAGAAGCCCAATCTTCTAGGCTCCTCAGCATAGGCAGCAGAGAATTCCTCTCTACTAGCCAATGCCGCAGGATAGCCTTAGATAGGGCTCTAGATGGCCGAGCTAGCCGGCAAGCGTGCGAGGCAGGGGAGGAAAAGTGTGACTTTTGCCTGGAGAACCTACCTCTAACCGCAGAAGAAGGCTATGCCTTGGAGAGCCCTGAAGAGAGGGATCTTAGGCTTAGAGCTATGCAGGTACAGCAGATGCGTACTACAGCAGCTACCCGGGCCGAGAGGGAAAGGGCAGACTTTGAGACCTTTCAGAGGCTGCTTTCTCAGCAGCTTCTTCAGGGCTGCCTTTTCTGCAAGCTTGATGGGCTAGATAGGCGAGACCATCTGCCATTAAGCTGCACCCGGGCCACTTCTTCTAGCCGCAAGGATATACGCCTTGGCTTTGAGCTAACTAAGTCTATTACCCGCTACCTAAGGCAGCGGGATAGACTAGGAAGCTTTGGAGCCTGTGCCTATTGCCTTGTGCCCCAGGAGCTTTGCAGCCGCTGGGAGGAAGATCCTCATAATGGCGGCTGGCAGCTAATCCAGGGGGGAAATTGCCAGTTTCCTGGGCTTATTGCTACCCTCTGGAGCTCTGCTGTATTACAGCAGCCACAACTAGCTAGCCAGCTATATAAGAAGCTTGGCTTTGAGGGGGAAGTTAACCCCCCTAGCTATGCTCCTAAGCACCATCGGGTCTTATGGTCCTGGCTAGGGGAGAGGATCTCTTGGGCTAGCTATGATGCTATCCGGATCTGCCGTATCTATAAAGAGCTAGCAGAGGCCTTAAATATGCCCTAGCATAGCTTAAAAGATACTCTAGGATAGTTACTAGGTCTTTCTTTTAAGTAATATTATAATAATAATACCCTTTGCACCTAATAAAATAGCACTATCCTCTTAGCCCTCTTAGCTATTTTCCTTAGTAGCCTATAATAAATAATATAGAAAGAAGAATACCTACCTCTTACCCTTATAACTGCCCCTAGTACCTAAAAAGACCCTTAGAACTCCGTATAAGCCCACTATAGCCCAAGTACCCGCCCCTAACCCTTATAACCGCCCCCTATAGCCCAAATAGCCCCCTGTAGCCCAAATAGCCCCCTGTAGCCCAAATAGCCCCCTGTAGCCCAAATAGCCCCCTATAGCCTAAATAGCCCCCTAAAAGTTAAATATAGTTTCCCCTGAGCCTATTATAATAGAAGCTTAAGCCTTAAGTTATCTATTATATATAGGGGCATAGAAACTGGTTTAAACCATTGCGGCGCGCCCCAGTCGCTATGTGACTCCCCTGTTGCCCCCCTATAGCTATAAATAGCATATAAAGTTAATAGGCCCATCTAGCAGCTAGAAAAGAAGGTCCTTTAGCTAGCTATAGCTAGGCATCCCTAGTAGCTATGCACCCGGAGGAGCCAGGTTCGTAGGGGCTGATTACAGCTATATTCCCCCCGGCCGCGAGGCACGAAGCCTATAAGCATATATATGAGGGATATATAAAGGTAATCTAATAAGATAAGGTATAGTGGGGCTAGTTTAACCACATAGCCTAGGTGGATTATAAGTTATTTTTTTACCTTATTTTAGCTATAAGGTAGCTTTATTTTTTACTTATTATAAGGTAGCTTAATCTCTTATTTATTATAAAGTAATTAAGAATTATAAGTTAGCTTTATTAAATATATATATAATAAAATATAATATAAATATAATTAAAAATAAGAATAATAATAATAATAAAAAATATAAGAATAAAAAATATAAAATAAGAAAAATAAAAAAAAAATATAAAAATAAAAAATAAATAATAATAATAATAATAATAATAATAATAAGAATAATAATAATAATAATAATAAAAATAAAAATAATAATAATAATAATAAAAATAATAATAATAATAATAATAATTATTATTATTATTATTATTATTATTATAATTATTATAATAAAATAGTAAAACTAATTAGTGCGGCTAGCACTTATTAGAACCTGTCTTACGATTATAAGGTTCAATGCCACAAGGCCTATTCCCAGATAACTGCGCGGTTTTTTACTTAGGAAGCCCATATATGTTCACGGGGAGCGTACCGTACTCTTCCTAAGGTGAAGCAGCGCAAACTGCTTCTAGCCTGAATTGAACCCTAGGCCCTCGGGAAAAGGTTGCTAAGCTTAACCGTTGAGCTATCAGGCCGCTCTTCAAGACCGGCTGTGGTTGCTATATGGATTCTAGGAAGTGATAGATAAAGGTTACAGGTGTAATTGGTATAGGGTAGGCAGCTGCGATACGGTAGGCAGCTGCAATAGGGCAGCAGCTATGATAAAGTAGGTAAATATAGCAGGGCAGTAGCTACTATAGGGTAAGTAGGTATAGCAAGGTAGTAAATACTATAGGGTAAGTAGTTATATTAAGAGGGCTATATATATAATAAAAAATAGCTTATTTTATAAAGAAATTTATTATAAGGTAAAAGTAATATAATAATTATAAGGCTAAAAGGTATTATTATAATTATATTACTTATATTCTTATAATAAATTTTTATATTTTTATTAAGGCTAAGGGTTTAAGTTTATTATATAAGCTTTTTTTATTTCTTATTTATTTTTTTATATTTATTATAATAAAATTATAATTATTATATAATAATAATTTTTATAATATTTAAGATTTATTAAAAATTATATTAAAATTAATAAAAAACTTATAAATAAAGGTTTTTTTAAAAATATTAATATTATTAATAAATATTATTAATATTATATTATATATAATATTAAAATAATAATTATAAAAAATATTTTAAATTAATTATTATTAAAAAATATATATTTATAATAAAATAATAAGTCTTATAAAATAATAATATAATATTAAGTATAATTATAATAAAATAAAATTAATAAAAAATACTTTTAAAATAAAAATTATATTATTTATTATAAAATTAAAATTATTATAAGATAATAAAATATTATAAAAATAATAATAAAAATAATTTTTATTTATTAAAATATTATATAAAAATTATAATATTAATAATTACTATAAGATTAAAATAAATATAAAATAAAAATTATTATAAGTTAATAAAATATTATAAAATATAATTTTAATAAAAATTATATAAATAAAATATTATTTTAATATTATAATTATAATAACATCTATAAAATTGCAGTCAAAGATCACCCCGAACCGGTCCCGGTTAGGGTTAAAAGTTATGCGTCTTTGGGCTATCCATACCACGAGCCCCTAATATTTTAGAAGCCTACCAGTAAACTTGCCATTTTTGGACGCCCTCCCCACCTAAACCTGGGTTTAGGTGTCCGTGCGCACCCTCCCCTCCTCAAACCTCTAAGCCTCCATCTCTCCTCCACCTTTCTCATTCGTTCTCCCTGACTACCATCTATGCTCCTTTGGCCACTTCTTGACGACATCTAATTCTTGACTAGCAGCCCAGAAGTCTCCCGTCTCCCGTCTCCCGTCTCCCGTCTTCCTTTCTTTTAATTAGTCACCTTCCCCACCCCCTGTACCTTAACACTCCCATTCAATATAATAACCCGAACCCTCATCTCTTCCCACCTGTTGCTTCTTACCCTTTTACAATTCCACATCCCACATCAAATAAAATAAATCACAAACAATAAATCCCAATAATAATAATCATCAATCAATCATCACAAACAATGATCAAAATTGGTCGCCCTCTACCTCCCAAATCCAACCCCGATCCCCGGCCCTCCAAACGGCTGAAAACTACCCCTACCCACCCTTCCCGTGAACCCCGTCTATCCACCTCTCCTCCCTACTTCCCGTCCCCGACGATACCCCATCATCACCACCTAAGCCCGCCAAGTCACCAAAGCCTCCTCCACCTTCCTTCACCGAGGTCGATTCCCTGAGGAAACAGGCGGAGCCCTACCGCCTCGCCGTCGCTGAGCTGCCCATCCATCTCCTCCATTCCGCCTGGTCTCGTGGCAACAACAGGCCCCTCGACCGCAATCACGTCGCCCATCTTTGTCGCTCTTTCCAGAATGGCGGCCTCGCACGTCGAGCCGAGCAGCACTACGTCCAGGTCTCCTGCAGTGCTGCCGCCGTTCAAAAAATGATCGACGCCATCCCAGACGCTGATCAGAGCACTGCCCAAGACCGACGTCAGCATGTGCTATCCTTCAAAAACTGGGCCGACTTCAACGGCGACGAGAAACCTGAGCTCATGGCCGGCCAGCATCGCATCGAGGCTCTGAAAGACTACGTGAAACAGACGGATTCTGATTCGAGCGATTTGTGGTGGATTTGCGAATTTTACGACAAAGGTGTGACCCCTCTTCAATCACCCCCAATCCGCAGATCTTCTCTACCTGATATACTACTTATACATACATAACAAACAATACTCATCCTTATACACAGACACTCTACCAGTCGAACTTGACATCAAGCTTCGTGTCAACCGTCGCGATCTCACCCTGCCCGATACACATGGTCAGATCTGGTTACAGCTCGCCTCCGCCTTTGACCGGGACCCCACTCTATTTTCTGCCGAGAAAAATGTCAACAAGAAGGGTATCGAGAAAAGGATGTTGGATATCCTGTGCCTGACAAGTGAAGCTCGCTTTCCCATCAGCCGTCTCGTCACGCTGTGGAGAAGCGAGCGGTGGAGACCTCGCATTACCCGCTGGTGTCGAACCTCTCTGGGGAGAACCACATTCAACATTTCAAAATGGTATCAGATCGCAGGGTACAGATTGGACGATGTGAGTAACTCACCCTTGACATCCGTGATGGACCTACCATTTATTCATTCACCTCTCCCACCCCAGACAGTCTCGGATCAAGCCTTGCCTAGAATAATATGTGGCTAACTTGGGTGTACCATCGTCCTGCACGAGCAGTATTGGTTCGATACGTTCTATCAGATACTCGAAACTTTAAGGGCACTTCCTGCCTCCGCCTCTGAGTCCATTCAGATTTCAGACTGGACCATGCTCGCCTGCAGTCTCAAAAACGACACCTATGATGCTGCAGATGTATACCAAGTCTTTTATCCCAAGGAGGACAGTAGCAGCGGCGATAGCAACTCCACTCCATCGGTTCCTTCCACTGGCAAACCGAGCACAAAGGCAACACGGCGAACCGGATTTCTGACCTCGCTTGACAAGGAAGCCTATGACAGTCTTTGCCGCCATCTTCAACAGAACCTTACTCTTCGTTTTCCGGATGTGCAGCCTTTATTGCGGATCAAAAAGGAGGAAGGCGAGGTCATGGCACAGGTCATGGACCATGTAGTGCGCTGGGTCAACACCCAACCCGCTGATATCATCGGTCTTCACGAGAACAACAAGCCTTTACGACGAGAAGACCTGGTGCCTGCGATCAAAAGTCTCAAGGCGACTGCTTATGGAGACGATTGGTGGACTCGGCTCAGAGAAGACGACGATGTCGATGGCGCCGACGATGTCGCGTCCTGGCTCGACCTGCGTTCACGGACCCTGGAAGGCAGGTCCTCGACTACGTCCGCAGCCATATGACCGAGTTCAGGGATCCCTCGACGAAACACTATCTCGACTTGATGCCAGAAGAACATTATGAGCAATATGCAGAACGCTTCAGCACCGGCGATCTCTGGATGGGCTTATTTCACATCGTCCAACACGCTGTTGGTCCTGCATTTCGTCCGGTGTGGGAGGATTCGATCCTGAACGCATCGGCGCGGATGACGCGATTCACCAGCCGCAGACTGAGATGCGCCACAGACCACCGGCTTCGGCCATCACACGAGCTATCTGTAGTCAGCTGGGAAATATTCCCGAGGTGAAGGAGAATCCTGCATTGAGAGGCGTGTACGCCTCGAGCGAACTTGGTGCCTATATCGATCATGCTGTCCTCGCATGGGCTTCCGATCGATGCCGCAAAGCAGTGGAAAGCAACGAGTCTGACGAAGGAAATCCTTGGTCAGGCGAAGCACTCCAAGCGATCCAGGCGGCATACCAGGGGTACGAGAGGATCCTGGCAGGAATGACGTCCGCCACTGCAATTTCCGAACACGATGATCAGCAGCAACAGCAGCGGCACTTGCCAGACGAGCGTATCAGCCACGTCCCGAATGAAGTGCTCCGTCAACAACAGGGTGCCGTATCATCGAGCCCCCATCTTCGCAAAGGTTTGTTCCGATCAACACGGCAGACAGGGCACAGCGTGACGGCGGGCGCACAATGGCCATGGAAGAAGACCTATTACTCCGAATGCAGCAGCGGCAGCAGCGGCGGCAACAGCGCCAGCCATCAAGACATCCTCAACAGCAGCCACCTTCGTTGCCGCCGTTCGCTGGATTGCCTCCAGCCCAGGAGACGGCACTGAGAAGCCCCCCGCCACCAAGACGGAACACATGCAAGGAATGCCGCGGATCACGGTTATCAGCCACCTCCTCAGAAGTCTTACATTGCAGCTGAAGTCGGCCGTCCGTTGCAGAAACTACCAAAGGAGATGTTGGGAACGGCTGGATCCACCAATCACCAGCAACCAGGACAACGTTACCGAACGGGCGGCCAAGCCCTAGCCAATCCCAGATGACTAGGGCGAGACGACAACGCCAGCGTCACCAGGAACAAGCCCTTAGCTCGCAGCCACAAAGAGATCATCCTGGATGGATGGGCCTGTAGCGACGTCCGGAAGTAAGCGTTGATCCTTCCGCAGGGCAGGCGGGGCGGCAGCTGGGAACGACGAGCGAGCCATACCCTATACCAAAAGATATACGATTCAATCCGGCGAACCATCGGCAGTCGCACAGCAATAAATAAACAATAAGCAGCAGTAATTAAAATAATAGTAATGATAATAAAAGCCATAATTTTTGACCAAATGTATTGTTTTTAACCCGTGAGAAGTTATTGATACAGCTAGGCTAGGCCAAAATCGTTCCTATCGCGACCACTTGTACGCTCCTGCTGGAACTGATGGCTAGTCAGACACTGGTAAGGTTGAAAACACAGGAAAAAGATGCGGATAGGCCGGAAAGAACTGGACTGGGGGTAGAGTACCCTTGTTGTTTTTAAACTGTGATAAGCTTGCAGAGTTTCATAGTGCCTGTGACGAGCAAGCCACCTCATTTCCCGCGGGTTTCGCCCTAACCCTTTGCATAAGGGCATCACGAGGGATTTGATGTCATTCCGTGTGATAATTCGAAGAAGATGCATGAGATAGCGCTGTATATTTCAGGTTTTGACATCAGCCACACGCGCGCTCGGACACCTAACCCTGGGTATGCCGGCCCGGGTTGTTTATGGATGTGTTCGGGGTAAAGCTGGCGGTAGGTACGGTAGCTGCTCTCCTTTCGAACCTTACTGAAGACGCGGTCCCTTTGGTAAAGAGCTTCAGTTGCGACCACGACAGCACGAGGCAGAGCGACGCGTCTCGCGTCTAGCCGTACCAGTTTGCACAGTAGCCGAATCCTATAAATCAGCGAGCAGTTTCGCAGGTGACGATGATGGAATATTCCTGACAGAAACAAGTAGTGTGTATTCCTCAGTATTGTCATTCCCCCGTACCCTTCATGTTAATTCATATCCTTTTCGTCACCAGTCAGCATCCTCTGAGCATCAGGGTCACCTCTCGTTGGTC